>NC_080673.1:60235121-60538151 GCF_030445035.2 Dasypus novemcinctus
TTCTCCCTTATAGTCAAGGTTTTTTTTCAAGGTGCATTTCTATTTGGCACTTGATAATAATCCCTTGGTCCCAGGGAGGCTCATCCCCAGAATCATGTCCCATGACAGGGGGCAGGGGAGAGGTAGTGCATTTATATGCTGAGTTTGGGTTACATAGAAGCCACGTTTGAGCAACAAGGAGGCCTTCAGTAGGTAACTCTTCAGCAACATGTAATACTAGGCTGTTTTAATTTCAAAAGGAAAGGTTCATAAGTACAATGGTCAATATCAAGGTCCTGGCACAGTGGTCTGTCCTCCTTCACTAGGCCCTTCTGCCAGTGCTTAGGGAATTCTTGCTGTTCCATTAGAGAATGTGGCAAGTCTCCTCAGGAGGGGAATTCAAAATTCTTTCCAAATTTGGCAATTGTATGTAATGCTATGGTGAACATCAGTGTGCATATATCTGTTTTTGTCCCTGCTGTCAATTCTTCTGAGTATATTCCTAGTAGCAGGATTGCTGAATCATATTGCAATTCTATACTTTGCTTCCTGAGAAACTGCTAAACCGTCCTCCACAGTGGATACACCATTCTACATTTCTTCAGCAGTGAACTCTATTACTATTCCTCCACATCCTGTCCAACACTTGTAGTTGCCTGTTGTTTTTTAATGGCAGTTGGTCAAAGAGCAGTGAGATGATATCTCATTATGGTTTTGATTTGCATTTTCCTAATACCTGGTGACATTGAGCATCTTTTTGTGTATTTTCTAGCCATTTGAATATCCTCTTTGGAAAAGTGTCCAATTAAATCTCCTGACCGTATTTTTAAATGGGTTGTTTGTGTTTTCTACTTTTTGACATGTAAGGTTTTTTTATATATCCTGGATGTTAGGCCCTTATCAGATAGGTGGCCCCCAAATATTTTATCTCACTGAGTAGGCTTCATTTTCACTTTCTTGACAAAGGTCTTGGAAGCAAAAAAGTTTTTGATTTTCAGCAGGTTTCACTTATCTATTTTTTCTTTCATTGCTCATGCTTGGGGTATAAAGTTTATGAAACCATTTTCTACTACCAGATCTCATAGATGTTTCCCTCCACTATCTGCTAGGAGTTTTATGGATTTGTCTTTTATATTTAGATTAATTTTTATATCGTAGGTGAGATGATGATTTTCTTTCATTCGTTTGGATATGGATATCCAGGTTTCCAAACAGAGACTGTTGTCCCAGTTGTGTGGACTTGGTGGCCTGGTCAAATATCAGTTAGCTGAATATGTGAGGGTCTACATCGAAGACTCAATTCAGTTCCATTGGTCATTAAGTCTATCCTTGTGTCAATATCATGTAGTTTTGACCTGTGTAGATTTGTAATATGCTTTAAGGTTACATAGCATGATTTCTCCAATTTTGTTTTTTTTTTCCTTTTCAAGATGTTTCTTACTAGTTGAAGACTCTTACCCTTCCACATAAATTTGACAATTGGCTTTTCCATTTCAGAGATGCTGTTGTGCTTTTACTGGGATTGTGTTGAGGTTAGTACACAAATTTAGGTAGGATAGACATCTTAATGCTATTTAGTCTTCCAATCCATGAACATGGAATATTCTTCCATTTATTAAATATTCTTTTACTCCCTTTAGTAATGTTGTATATTTTGCTGTGTACAAGTCCTTTATCCTTAGTTAAGTTTATTCTTACATATTTGATTCTTTCAGTTATTATTGTAAGTAGAATTTTTCCATGCTTTCCTCCTCAGATTGCTCAATATTAGTTTACAGAAAAACTATTATTTTTGCATATTAATTTCATATCCTAGAACTTTACTGAACTCATTAATCAGCGCTACAAACATTTTGTCAATTTTTTAAGGCTTTCTACATGTAGGATCATGTCTTCTGCAAATAGTGCAAGTTTTACCTATTTCCAATTTGGATTCTTTTTATTCCTTTTTCTTGCCTAAGTGTTCAAGCATGTCCTTATAATACAATATTAAATAAAAGTGGTGACAGTGGGCATTCTTGTCTTGTTCCAGATCTTAAAGGGAAAGACTTTATCTTTCATCATTGAATATGATGTTAGTTGTGGGTTTTTCATACATGCCATTTATCATGTTGAGGAAATATCCTTCTAGTCCTATGTTTAGAAGGGCTTTTTATCCAAAAAGTATACTGTATTTTGTCGAATGCCTTTTCAGTATTTATAGAAATGATCAAGTGTTTTCTTTCTTTCAATCTGTTAATGTGGTGTATTACATTAATTGATTTTCTTATGCTGACCTGTTCATGCATACCCGGGATAAAACCCACTTGTTCATGGTGTATAATTCAGTTGACATGTTGTTGCACTCAAATAGCAAGTTATTTTATTGAGAAATTTTGTATCTATGTTTATTAGAGAAATTGGTCTGTAGTTTTCTTTTATCATAGCATCTTTATGCGGCTTTGGTACTGAGGTGATGTTGGCATCATAGAAAGAGTTAGGTAATATTGATTCCTCTTTAACTTTTTGGAAGAGTTTGAGCAGGATTGTTATTAGTCCTTGCTAAAATGATTGGTAGAATTCACCTGTAAAGATATCTGGTCCTGGATTTTTCTTGGTTGGGAGGTTTTTGATGATTAGTTCAGTGTCACTACTTGTAATTTTGATGTTGAGTTCTTCTGTTTCTTCTTTCATCAATGTATGTTACTTGTGTGATTCTAGAAATTTGTTCATTTTGTCTAAATTGTCCTTCTTGCTGGCATAAAATTTTTTGAAGTAACCTCTTATGATACTGTTTATTTCTGTGGGGGCAGTGGTGATATTCCCTCTCAATTTTTATTTTATATTTTGTATCTTCTCTCTTTTTTCCTTTGTTAGTCTAGTAAGAGTTTGTCAATTTTATTAGTCTTCTGTAAGAATGAGCTTTTGGTTGTGTTATTATAATTATTTCTAATTTTTTTTTAGTCACAGTTTTATTCAGTTCTATTCTAATCTTTGTTAATTCCTTCCTTCTGCTTGCTTTGGGATTAATTTGTTGTTCCTTTTCTACTTCCTCCAGGTGTACAGTTAGGTCTTATATTTTAGCTTTCTTATTTTAATGTAATCAATTAGGGCTAAATTTTCCCTTTCAGCACTGATTTAACTGCATCCCATAAATTTTGATATGTTGTGTTCTCATTTTCATTCTCTGTGTTAGTTACTGATTTCCCAGACAATATCTTCCTTGAAGGTCTGATTACTGAAGAGCAAGTTGTTTTATTTCCACATATTTGTGCCTATTCCATTCTCTGTCCTCTATTGATTTCTAGCTTCATTCTTTTGTGGTCAGAGAAAGTGCTTTGTAAAATTTCAATCTTTTTAAATTCATTGAAATTTATTCTGTTCCTTGCTATGTGGTGTGTCCTAGAGAATGATTCATGAGCACTAGAGAAAAAGAATATCCAGCAGCATTCAGGTGTATTTTTCTGCATAAGTCCAATTGGTCTATTTCCTGTAACATATTATTCAAGATCTCTCTATATTTATTGAATCTCTGTTGAGATGTTCTGTCAAATGGTGTTAATGGTGTATTGAAATCCCCTACTATGATTGTAGAAGTGTCTATTTCTCCTCTTAGTTTTGCCAGTATTTGTTTCAGGTATTTTTGGGCTCCCTACTTAGGTAAATAAATATTTATGATTTTTATTGTCCTTTTATCTTGGTAGAGTACTCTTTTAATTAGTATATAGTGTCCTTTGTTTCTTACAATAGTTTTACATTTAAAGTCTATTTTATCCAATATTAGCATAGCTACTACTATATAGTATTCCCTTTTTGGTTACTGTTTACATGAAAATTAATTTTCCAATTTTTCCCTGTTTGCATGAAAATTAATTTTCCAACTCACTTGTATCCCTGGGTCTAAAGTGAGTTTCTCATATGCAGCATATAAATGGGTCATGTTTCCTTATCCATTCTTCTAATCTGTGTCTTTTTACTGGAGGGTTTAATCCATTAACAATGTTATTACTGCCTAGGCAGTACTTACTTTAGCCATTTTTTCTTTAGGCTGATATATGTCATATTTTCTTTTTTTTCTTTTTTTTTAATCCTTTTAGTGACTCTTACCAATACTCTTCTTTCTACACTCTCCTCCAACACTCTTTCTCCTGACTTTTCCTTTCAATTTAATATTTTTTGAAGGTCAGGGCTCTTGTTGACAAATTCAATTTCTGTTCATTTGTAAATATTTTGAACTCTCTCTCATTTTTGAATGCCAGCTTTGCTAGATACAAACTTCTTGACTGGCAGTTTTTTATTTTTCTTTCAGCACTTTATGCCAAATCACTGACTTTTCACCTCCATGGTTTCAGATGAGAAATCAGCACTTAGTCCTATAGAACTTCCCTTGTATGTAATGGATATTTTTTCTCATGTTGATTTCAGGAATCTGTTTTTGTCTTGAGCTTTTGACAACCTGATAAGTATATGTCTTAGGATAGGTGTTGTAGGATTTATTATGCTTGGACTACACGGTCCTGGATATGTGACCCATGGGGAAGTAAGCTATACTAGGTCTTTTTAACAGTTAAAAACAGTCATTAATTATACAGTTTTGATAGATAATATAGAATGAATATATTGTAATAAAACTGCTTAATAAACAAACAAATAATTGTGCAGGAATAGCTAGAAATAGCAGCCATGTATGGCAGGGGAAACAGAGAGATTGGGAGGGGAGCAATTTCCTTGTTACTTTGTCTGTATTATTATTATTAAAATAATGAAAATGTTCTAATAACTATTAAAGTGATAACACACAACTATCTGATAATACCAAATATCATTTATTATAAATTTTGCATAAATTGTATACTTTATTAATATGTATAATTAAAATTGATTTGTTTAAAAAAATAGGGTGGGTTGGGGGAAAAATACTCCAGATGTAAGATATGGACTATCATTAGTAGTAATGTTTTCATGATGCTCTTGCATAGTTTGTAAAAAATATATCACAACAATGCAAGGTGTTGGTGGTGGGGTGATGTATGGGAACTCTGTATGATGTTTTTCATGTTTATTTTGTAAGTTCACAACTTTTGCTATACACTTATTGTTTATGTATGTTCATGTATGAATGATATATTTCAATAAAAATAAAAAATAAAAAAATATGCATGAGTTTTCCAGCTTATATAGACAGAAATCAGGGGACTATATTTGGGAATGGATACTAAGGGTATGGGATAATGGTGGAAGGAATATAAAGTTGGATTGTGCTAAATTTATTGATATGGGCCCACTAAGCAGAAATTCTGTATTCAACACTATAGATCAATGAGTTAGAAAAGGCTCTAACAGTTTGTTTCAGTAACTGACTGAAGCATGAGCATAAATACAGCCTTTCATAACTGAAGTTGAGATGCCTAATTTGCCCTGGTATATAATAGAAGAAAGAATTCAAAGACTTAGAGAGATTGGAATACTAGAATGGATTTACCATTTAAGACCTGCCCACCCACTTCAGGAATGCCTAGAGAACACACCTTTAATCAGGTCTGTGAGGAATAAATTTGTAAGACTAACTCCATCTTCTCTGAAGAACTCTGTTGTTGCTTTTCTTTGTGGTCCAGATAGTAATGTATAGACTGTTGTAATAGATCTAGAATCCTTAAACATTATGGTCATGATCAGATCTTGGACCTGTAAAAATAAAGTATCAGCAGTTAATTGCCAAAGACAATGTGGCATGGCTATTGTAATGAAAGGCAGACTCAAAATAATAATCAGGGAAGAAGATGCCTAATAGATAGGGCATCCACCTATGACATGGGAGGTCCAAGGTTCAAACCCAGGGCCTCCTGACCTGTCTGGTGAGCTGACCCACAGGCATTGCATGCAAGGATTGCTGCGCCATGCAGGAGTGTACCACGCATAGGGGAGCCCCAAGCGCAAGGCATTCACCCCATAAGGAGAGCTGCCCAGCATGAAAAAAATGCAGCCTGCCCAGGAATGGCACCGCACACACGGAGAGCTGACACAGTAAAATGACTCAACAAAAAAGAGACACAGATTCCGGGTGCTGCAGACAAGAATAGAAGTGGATGCAAAAGAACACACAGCGAATGGACACAGAGCAGACAACTTGAGGGCAGGGGGGGATGAGGAGAGAAATTTAAAAAATGAAAAAAACAAATAGAAACAATCATCAAAATTGTCTGAGTCACTTAGAGTTATGGCACTGGCTAATAGATCATGGGGTACTTAGACATGCATTAAATGGGCAGTCTACTAAATTCCTTCTTGATCACTATAAGCAGATGATATCAGATGAACAAAACTTTAACTCAAATCACAGACACAGAGAATCATGGCCCCTTAATTCCTAGACCTGAGACAGTTTACAGACTCAGATCCCCTTGAATGAGGAGAAAGCCAGGTTCCCTTGTAGAAAGATTCTGTTACACTGCCAAAATTTTATCCTGTTAAACTTCATCCCACCTTTCTCAAGAAGATCTATGGTCTTTTACCAGGGTGTGCACTAGGAAAAAGGTAATGATCAGACATTTTGGGGATTATTAGACACTGGCTCAGAAGTGATTTTTTTTTCCAGGAGATCCCAAGTGTCACTGTGGTCCCCCAGTCAGAGTAGGGGCTTATGGTTGTTAGGTGATTGATGGAGTTTTACCTCAGGTCCATCTCACAATGTGTCCAGTGAGTCCACAGATCCATTCTGTGATTATTTCCTCAATTACAGAATGCATAATTGGAATAGCCATACTCAGAAAATTGCAGAATCCCCACATTGGAACCATGACTTGTGGAGTGACGGCTATTATAGTGGGAAAGACCAATTGGAAGCCACTAAAACTGTCCCTGCCTAGAAAAATAGTAAATCTAAAGCAATACTGGATTCCCAGAGGGACTGCAGAGATTAGTGCCACATTGAAGATCTGAAGGATGCAGGTGTGGTGATTCCTACTATATCCACATTCATACTCTGATTGGCCCATGAGAAAAACAAATGGATCTTGGAACATGAAAACATATTTTCAAAAACTTAACCAGTTGGTGACTCCAGTCACAGCTGCTGTCCCAGATGTGGTATGTCTCATTGCTTGCGAAAATTAACACAAGCTGCAGTACCTGGAATGCAGCTGTTGATCTGGCAAATGCTTTTTTAAAAAATCAATTGTCATTAGTAAGGACCACCAGAAAATGTTTGCTTTTAGTTGGCAATGGCAGCAATATACCTTCATTGTCCTACCTCAGGGATATATCAACTCTCCAGCCCTATGTCATAATATTGTCCTCAGGGATCTTGATCATTTCTCCATCCCACAAGACATCACAGCAGTATATTATATTCATGATATCATGTTGATAGTACCTAGTGAGCAATAAGTAGCAAAGAATCTAGACTTATTGGTAAGGTATTTGCATGAGAAAGGATGGGAGATAAATCTAAGAAAATTTTGGGCCTTCCATCTTTGTGAAACTTCTAGGTGTCCAGTGGTGTGAGTTATGTTGAGATATCCCTTCTAAAGTGAAGGGTATGCTGATGCATCTGGCCTCTCCTATGACAAAAAGACAGGCACAATGCTTAGTTAGTCTCTTCATAGTTTGTGTAGGAGAAATAAAAGTGCCCAAGAGCACCCTGTGCACAGCCGAGAAGGCATAGCTTATCAGTTGCCGACACGCTGTCTCTAAGGCAACCACACAGCTAAACAAAAAGGCCACTAACCACGAAGTCAGAATGGCAACCAAGCCCTGTCCAGCTACACCACGTCTTCTTCCTCCTCTCCGAGCCCCTCTCCCTTTGTTTAATCCCCACCAATCAAGCAGTATGGCTTGAAAAAACTCAGCCTACGTGATCAACCTAACCATCCCCCATAGCTTACCCCTCTCCTTGTTTGGACATATATTCACCCCCGCCAATCAAATACCACCTAGCCCCTCTTCCCTATTGCCCTGAACTATAAATTGCTGTTCTTACGTAATAAAGTTAGACTTGGTCCAGAACCCTGTCTCTGGAGTGTGCATAGTCCCCATATCCATCCTCACTCCCCCGGGGCCAACTAGTTTGAGCCCCCTGGACTGGGGGATGCCTCAGTCCAGTGGAAAATGGTAGCAGTGTCAACATGCGACAGTTTGGAAATAACACATTCCTTGTTTGGGCATGCAACTTCAGCCCATTTACCAAGTGACCAGAAAAACTGCTAGTTTTGATTGAGGAGGTTGTGTAACAGGTCCAAGCTTCTGTGCAAGCTGACTGCTACTTGGGTCATAAGATCCAGCAGATCCAATAGTGCTGGAAGTTGCAAAGACAAACAGAGATGCACTCTGGAGCCTTTGGCAGTCCCTTATAGGAGAATAATAAGGAAGACCCTTAGGATTTTGGAGCAAAGCCTGCAATCCTCTTCAGATAAGGGCTCTCTGAGAAACAGCCATTTCTTTTAGTATACTTTTTTATTTTTTTCAAAGGTTACTTAGATTATATAAATTTTACATAAAAATATAGGTGATTCCTATATGCTCCACTTCTTACCCCTCCCACATTTTCCCACATCAGCAACATCTTTCACTAGTGTGGTACATTTGTTAAAATTGATGGACACATTTTGGAGGATTACCATTAAGCATGGACCATAGTTTGCATTGTAATTTACATTCTCTCCCACACAATCTTGTAGTTTTGGCCAGATATATAATGGCCTGTACCTGTCATTGCAATGTCATTCAAGACAATTCCCAAGTCCCCAAAATACCCACATATTAGACAATATCATTGATATGGAGGCTGTAGTCACTAGAAGTTCTTAGGGAAGGGACAGGGAAAAACAGCTTTTGACCTGTTACTGGGTCTTAGTAGGGATTGAATGCTTAACCATGGGCCATCAAATTACCATGAGATCTGAGTTGTCTATCATGTACTAGGCATTGTCTAACCCACCAAACTATAAAGGTGTGCATACACAGCAGCACTCCATAATAAAGTGGAAGAGATATATACCAGATAGGGCTCAAATTGGTCCTGAAGACACAAGTAAGTTACATGAGGAAGTAGCCCAAATATCCATGGTCACCACACTTGCCATGTTACCTTCTGTTTCCTAGCCCACAGCATTGGCCTCTTAGGGAGTCCCTTGCAATCAGTTGATTGAAAAAGAGAAAACTATGGCCTGGTTTACAAACCATTCTGTTTAATACGCTGGTAATACCCAAAAATAGACAGCTGCAACACTGCAGTCCCTTTCTAGGATGTCCCTGAAGGACTGTGGTGAGGATAAATCTTCCTAGTGGGAAGTGCATCTGGTTGTTCATTTTGCATAGAAGAAAATACCTTAGGCATTTGTACAGTATTCATGGACTGTTGCCAATGGTTTGGCTAGATGGTCAGGGCCTTGGAAAGAACACGATTAGAAAATTGGTAACAAAGAGGTCTGGGGAAGACATATGTGGATAGATCTTTCCAAGTGGGCAAAAACGTGAAAATATTTGTGTCCCATGTGAATGCTCACCAGAGGGGAACTTCAGAAGAGGATAAGATGACCCACTCTATTGTTAATACTCAGCCTCTTTCCCCAGACCCTCTTGTCATTGTCCATTGGGCTCATAAACTACTTAGGCCATGAAAGTATGGACAGAGGTTATGCATGGGTTCAGCAACATGGACTTCCCCTAACCAAGACTGACCTGGCTACAGTCACTGCTGAGTGCCCAATCTCCCAGTAGCAGAAACCCACACTCAGCTCCTGATATGGCACCATTCCCCAAGGAGATCAGTCTGCTACCTAGTGGCAGGTTGATTACATTGGAACACTTTCATCATGGAAGGGGCAGTAAATTGTTCTAAATGGAATAGACACATACTGCAGATATGGGTTTACATTCCCTGCATGCAATGGTTCTTCCAAACTACCATCCATGGACTTAATGAATGTCTTATCCACTGCTGTGGTGTTCTACACAGCATTACTTCTGATCAAATAGCCATTTTACAGCAAATTATGTATGGGAATGAGCACGAGGCCATGGAATTCTCTGACCTTACCATGTTCTCCATCACCCTGAAGCAGTTGGATTGATAGAACAGTGGAATAGCCTTTTAAAGATTCAATTATGTTGCTAACTAGGTGGCAATACCTTGCAGGGCTGGGGCAAAGTACTCTAGGAGATTTTGTGCGCTCTAAGTAAACATTCACTATATGGAGCTGTTTCTCTCCTTGCCAGGTCCAGGAATCAAGGGGTATAAGTGGGACTGGCACCATTCACTACTGGCCCTAGTGATACACTAGGAAAATTTTTTCTTCCTGTCCTTGCAACCCTAAGCTCTGTTGGTCTACAGGCCTTAGTTCCAAAAGGAGGAATGCTTCCATGGAAATCATGAATGATTTCATTGAACTGGATAGTAAGACCTTCCCCTTTGGACACTTCTTACCTCTGAATACACAGGTAAAGAAAGGAATTACTGTACTGGCTGGGGTGATTGATCCTGAATATCAGGCAGAATAGATCTCCATCTACATATTGAGGGTAAAGAAGAATTTGCCTGAAATACAGTATATCCTCTAGGACATCTCTTCAAACTCCCATGCCCTGTGATTTAATTCAGTGGTAAATTGCAACAACCCAGTCCAAGAAGGACTAACAATGGTCCAGATTCTTCAGGAATGAAAATTTCGGTCACCCTACCAGGCAAAGAACCATAGTCAGCTGATGTGCTTGCTGAGGGTAATGGGAACATGGAATGAGTAGTGGAAGAAGGCAGTAATAAATAAGAACTTTGACCATGTGACCAGTTATAGAAATGAGTGCTGTAATCATCATGAATCTTTCTTCCTTCTTTTGTTATGAGTATGATTGTATATGAAAATAAAACATATTTGTTTTCTTCCCTAACCTTTCCCCTTGTGATATGACAAGTTGTATTAGTTTCATGTCATTATATTTAAGGCTATCAAGTTCAAGAGTAAATATTACCCAAAGACTTGCTCCCTATTCTGTAGGGAATTAATATGTTTCTGGTTGTACACAGGACAGTTGAATTTTGGTAGGTGCAAACATATAAATGTGTGTCTGTTTTATTTTTATTTAGAGACTAGGTATGGTTTAAATTAATGTGTAGGGTTGCCAAATTACAAGGATTGAACTCTGATAGTTAAGTAATGTGTTAACTTGGTCATGTAATTGTGCCCAGTTGTTTGGTTAAGGAGGAACTGAGCTAATTGTCATACAAGGACATTTATGGACTTTAGTCATTAGGGAGTTTACTGCATAGATGGCTGATTACAGCTACAATCAACCAGGGAAATTGCCATCAGCAATGAGTGATATCGTATCCAATCACTTGGATGCCTAAAAAGAGGAAGTGATTTCAGCTTTCAGAGAGAATTACCCAGCTTGTCTTTGGACAAAAAGCATCTCTCATCTCCCAGGAACTCAACAAGGACCTTCATCTGACTTTCATCAGAGCCCCTGCTTTGCAGCCTGCCTGGGGAATCTAGTCTTGCATATCCCCAAGGTCACATGAGAGAATTTTATAAAATCTTATACTATTTACAAATATCACCTGTTTATTATGTTTCCCTATAAAACCCTAACTAATACAGATGGTTACCAAATATTTTCCCCCAATGAGCTGGCTGCCCTTTTACTTTCTTGACAAACACCTTTGAAGTGCAAAAGTCTTTAATTTTAGTGAGGTTTCATTTATCTATTTTTTCTTTTGTTGCTTGTGCTTTTGGTATAAAGTTTATGAAACCATTACCTCCTACAAGATCTTGTAGATGCTACTCAACATTATCTTCCAGGAGATTTATGGTCTTGGGTCTTATAAGATATTTGATCCATCTTGAGTTAATTCTTGTATACGGCATGAGATTATGTTCTTCTCTTATTCTTTTGAATATGGATACCCAGTTCTCCAAACACCAATTGTTGAAGAGGCCATTCTCTCCCAGGTGAGTGGGCTTGGTGCCTGGCCCAATATCAGTTGAGCATATATGTGAGGATCTATATCAGAACTCTCAGTTTGGTTCCATTGGTCAGTATATTTATCTTTGTGCCAATACCATGGAGTTTTGATCACTGTAGCTTTGAAGTATATTTTAAAGTCAGGTAGTGTGATTCCTCAGATTGTATTTTTCATTTTCAATATGTCTTTGGATATTTGGGACCCCTTGCCTTTCCAAATAAATTTCATAGTTAGCTTTCCAAATCAGTGAAAAATGTGTGGTGATTTTTATTGGGATCACATTTAATCTGTAAATCAGTTTGGGTAGGATAGACATCTTAAAGATATTAATCTTCTTACCCATGAACAAAGAATATTTTTCCATTCATTTAGTTCTTCTTTGATTTCCTTTAACAATGTTGTATAGTTTTCTGTGTACAAGTGTTGCTGCCTCCCTTCACCCCTCCTCCTAGCCTTTGTTATCTCCCTTTTCCAGCCGTTGCTATCCTTCCCGCCAGTCCCGTCCACATAGCCAACTCATAATCTGCCCCCTTTCTTAATCACCGCCTACTTCATAGCTGCCTGCACAGTTCCGCCTATCCACTACCGCCCCGTAGTTTACCCGCCCCAATTCCTACCCCTCCCTTGACCCGACCTTATATAATCAAGTGTGTTTCCACAATAAAGTAGACTAGCTCATTCTCACAGGCTGTCTCCGTGGTTTTTACCGCGCGTCCCCCACGCCTGGAGAACCTAGGCCTACGCGCTGGCCTAGGGGCTCACCGCCGAGCCGTGGAAGCCCGCCCGGTCCTCGTGGGTTGCTAACTTAGAATAGCAGCCCACAGCAGGGGTTGCTAACTTAGAATAGCAGCCCACAGCAGGGGTTGCTAACTTGGAATAGCAGCTCACAGCTGGGGGCCCGTCCGGGATCCTTTCCTTCCACCGAACCTCCGGCTCCTCTCTGCTGCTGCTGCTGCTGTCTACTGGCGACCATTTCAGCTCTCCAGGTAGGGACCCCATCGCCATCTTTTCTTCTCCCACTATGGGCACCTCTCTCTCCTCACACCATACCCCTCAGGTTTGGCTTTTAGCCACCCTGCTTGATACCAATGGAGTCCGCGTTTCCCTGAAACAGCTCCAAAAATACTGGGACCTGCTACTCCCTTTTAATCCGTGGCTTGCCACCTGCCAGCTCTGGAGCCCAGACACATACTCTCGACTCATAGATCGAGTCACCTCCGCCATAGAGCATGAAAAGCGGTCTTTTCCGCACGGCCTGCTGCCTGCTCTAGTAGCCATACGTGCCTGTCTCCTTGGTGCGCCGTCAGAAGCTATCCGAGACAAATCGGTTAAGCAACCCAATGACTATGAGCCCGATGATCCTGGTGACACAAATTCTCTGTCTGACCAGCTCGCCGCCGCTCTCGAGCGCGAACCTCCCCGCCCGCGCTCCCCATGGCCCGCAGAAGCCGCTTCAGTAGCTCCTCAAAATAGCGGACTTTCTCCTTCTTCTTCCACCTCTGCCCAAAATGGCGCACTTCCGGCTTCTTCTTCACCTATGTCCGAGCCCGCCGGCGAGAACAAAGGCGCTTCCTCTCACCTTTACCCGCCCCTCCCTGTCTCGTCATCTTCCGGCCCTGCCCCGGAAATAATGCAGTCGCCATCTTGGCCGGCTCCCGGAAATGACGTGACTTCGCCGCCATCTTGGCCGGCTCCCGGAAATGACGTGACTTCGCCACCATCTTGGCCGGCGCCCAACAACGACGTAACTACACTGCCATCTTAGCAGGCGCCTAAAAGTGACGTCGCCGCTCCGCCATCTTGTCCAGCGCCCAAAAATATCCCGCCGCCAGTTTGTTGCCGCCTTGACGCTGCTAAGCCATCATTCTCTCATCTGTTTTCCGCTACCGTTCATCCCTCGCCACCACCGTATGGCAGCAGCTCCCCACCTGCTTCTAACGAAGCACATTCTCCCGCCCCCCAGCTATACCCGCTCAACCCGCTGCCCACGCAGCAACGCCCTCAAACTTAGCTTCCCTTCACAGTAGAAGAAGTTAAAACTCTTCGTAAAGCCGTTAAAGAAGACGGCATTGATAGCCCATATGTTCGACAACTAATAGAAGAGTTGGGGGTTCAGCTTGTTCTTCCTTATGATTGGATTTCTCTAGCCCGTTCCATCCTTCAGCCAGGCCAGTTCCTTGAATGGCGCGCTCACTATCAAGTAGCTGTTGATCAACAAGTAGTGGAAAATGTTCGAGCGGGTGTCCAAGATCCAGCTGATGCCTACACAGGAGTTAACAACTATGCTGACCCTCGTTCCTATGTAAACATGGACCCAGGGTTTTGGCACCGAGTGAAAGTTCTCGTTCAGCGGTCATTCTCTTTAATTTCCACCAAACAATCCACCAAGTTCGCGCAAATTCTTCAAGACTCGCAAGAAACCTTTCCGGCATTTGTCGCCCGCGTTATCGAAGCATGCCAACGTAAAATTACTAACGAAGATGCTCAGTTTGCGTTAGCAAAAGAACTCATTCTCGATGGGTGCCTCGCGCCCTTCCGAGCTGTCATCCTTCCTATCCGCGACAAGCCAATGCACGAATGGGTCCTAGCTTGTCGAGACATTGACCCACAGACTAAAGCGCTTACTGCTGCCTTCGCTTCCGCCATGGCTGTCTCATCTGCCTCCACTTCTGCCTGCTTCCGATGCGGTCAGCCCGGTCATTTTGTTCGTGAGTGCCCTCAACCGGCAGCTTCCCGCCCTGCCGTAGCACTGCACAGACCAAGAGGTCCCCACACGCCATGCCCGCGCTGTGGCAAGGGGTATCACTGGGCCCGCGATTGCCGCTCATCGCAACGTATCTCCCAGCCTTTAAACTTCCAGCAGGGCAGGCCTCAGCCCCTCCCCCAAGAGGCCCTCCAGAGAGCTCCAAAACCTTAATGTGGACAATGCCTATCAAACGTCACCAAAAACCTTCCTTAGAGCTTAAAATAGACGAACAATGGCTTAAAGGGCTCTTAGACTCTGGTGCTGAAATCTCTTGTATTCCCTTTGAAATCGCCGCCTTCAATCATTGGCCCCTCGAAACTGGCCCTCAAGTCATCGGCGCCACAGGAGCTGCTACTTCTTGGAAAACATCTCAGCCTCTGCATTGGAGCGACCGAGAGGGTAACGAAGGTCAAATTCGTCCACTCGTCCTCTCTTCAGTCCAAACCATCCTGTGGGGAAGAGATGTACTCAGCCAGCTAAAAGCTCGAATCACCACAGAAGCCTTCTTAGCTGTGCCACCCCCCCCCTTATAGGGGCCACTGCTCCTGTTTCAAGACCTGACCCTATCCCTCTGGAATGGGACACAAAGGAGCCCATCTGGGTCGAGCAGTGGCCCTTGCCAACTCATAAACTGCAAGCTCTCTCTGCCCTCGTCGAAGAACAGCTACAAGCAGGGCATATTGAGCCATCTACCAGTCCCTACAATTCGCCAGTCTTCGTCATCAATAAAAAGAACACAAACAAGTTCCGCCTCCTTCATGACCTTCGAGAAATTAACAAACATATTAAGCCAATGGGATCACCTCAGCCTGGCTGCCCGCATCCCACTGCAGTCCCTCAGCATTTTTATGCAGCCACCATTGACATCAAAGATTGCTTTTTCTCCATTCCTCTTCACCCGCGAGACTGTCCACGGTTTGCGTTTACAGTCCCGCGTACCAACAATCAAGGAGCAGCACTCCGATTCCAATGGCGAGTACTACCACAAGGCATGCGGAACAGTCCAACTATATGTCAGCTCTATGTCAATCATGCCATTGAGCCGCTATGCTCTAAGTTCCATCCAGAGCACACAATACATCATCCACTATATGGATGACCTCCTTTTAGCAGCAAGTTCTAACACACTTCTCAATGATTTACTCTCTGCAGTTACGACGAACCTTTCAAGTCTTAGATTAATAGTGCAACCTGACAAAGTCAACCCCCAGCCACCTTTCCAGTTCTTAGGCTTTCATTTTCATCAATATATTCGGCCCACCAACCCGCAAATCCATGTTTCTGATCACATGACGCTGACTGAGCTCCAATGGATTTGCAGACAAATCAATTGGCTTCGATCAGCACTCCCCATCACAACGGCGCAAATGCAACCCCTTTTCGAGCTCCTGCAGACTAAGTGCAGTCCATCCGCTGCAGTCGTTCACCCCATCACCATCACCCCAGCTGCCAAAGAAGCCATCCAACAAGTAAATGCTGCACTCCAGCAATGCCGCCTAGAGCGATTCTCTCCCGATCTCCCAATCCTTGCCTTAGTTTTGCCAACACCAGTCACTCCAATGGGTCTCCTATGGCAAGACGGCCCTCTTCTTTTTCTGCACACGTCAAAAAGTAAACTCCCAAAAATCTGCCCTTTCACAAGGGCTTGGATCACATTAGCCACGGACTTAGGACTTCTCTCCATACAGACGTACGGCGTCCCGCCACACACCATTGTTTGGCCCTTTGATGCAAAAGAAGTTACTTCCCTTATCATGAATAATGCTCAAATGCAGAGCCTAATAGAGTTCTTTCGTGGCTCCTTCGACAACCACTATCCTCATCATCCACTGCTGCAAGGTGTATCTCAATTAGCATTTTTCAACCCGTTCCGTCTGCTGCCCGCAAGAAAGCCAATTCCCTTTGCCATCACTGCTTTCACTGATGCCTCAAAAAGGGGCTTCGCTGCTGTCATATATGTGCCAGGAAAGCTTGAGCCATGACAGTTGATGTTTGCCAATCACCTTTCTGTTCAAGTGGGTGAACTCTTAGCTGTCGCTGCAGTCCTCAATCTTTACCCAGACCAGCCTCTCAACATCTTTACAGACAGCTTGTACACCTTACAGGTATGTCGCAGCCTCCCACTTGCTACCTTTCTACCCAGTGACTCATCTATAGACCAAGCACTCGCCTTTGTACAGCGACTGCTTGAAGAAAGGCAACAACCCTGGTTCATCGCTCATATCAGAAGTCACTCTGGCCTGCCAGGACCACTGACTCAAGGAAATGCCCTTGCTGACGCCTTAGCGTCCGGCCGCCATGTATACCCAGCTGCCATTCGAGAAGATTCCATTGACAAAACAAGACTAGGAGACTTCGTCAACCAAGCCAAACTTTTACACTCTCAATTCCACTTCTCTGCGCGATCTTTCCAGAGGCTCTTTCCAGACCTCCCCATCGAAACATGCAAACATCTTGTGCGTTCCTGCCGAACATGCGCACCTCTGCTACCCCTTGGACCCTTGCAGCCCCGCGGAGCTAATCCCCGCGGCCTGCGGCCTAACTCCCGCTGGCAGCTAGACGTCACCCATGTTAGTGCTTTTGGGCGCCTTAAATATCTTCATGTTGCAGTTGATACCTTTTCGCACCTATGCTACGCCGTGCCCCTCACAGGAGAGAGTGCCAAACATTGCATCAAAGCGCTTCGGCAAGCCATTCTATTCATGGGAATTCCCTGGGATCTCAAAACCGACAATGGACCAGCCTATCGCAGTGCCACCTTTGCTAGCTTTGTGCAGATGTACCACATCACACACCATTTCGGCATCCCCTACAACCCGCAAGGGCAAGGAATTATTGAGCGTACTCACCAGCAGCTCAAGCTACTCATTCAAAAAGAAAAAGCTTCCTCTCCCCACAAGGCCCCTGCCGACGTCATTACTGCCTGCCTTATCCATCACAATCTCCTGACCTTCGATGACAAAGGACTCTCCCCAACCCATAAACATTGGGGACCCATGTGGCAACCTTCGCAAGTTCCCCTTGTTCATTGGAAAGACCCTGCCACAAACCTTTGGCAAGATCCAGCTCCCTTGCTAGCACAGGGGAGAGGTTTTGCTTGTGTCTTCCCAGACTCCGAGCCACAACCGCTCTGGGTTCCTGGGCGCTACATCCGGCCTGCCACCGACCCCAAAGTTCCACCGAATGATGAACACACTATGCCCTCCGTAAGAGACAACATCGACTGCGGAGGCCCAGATGTCGCCCCATTCGCTCAAATCCAGCACCAACCAGCCCCTCCCTGAAATGTTTATATTAGATAAGTGCTCTCTCCGAGTTTCTTTCTGCTGATTATCCCTCCCCTATGAGTGCTCTCTTCTCCTTTCTTTGTCTTTACAGATTCCCCAAAAGGACTCACCTCTGCACAGTCTACAAGAAGAGCCTTATTGCCGCCTCTACAACCTGCTGCTGACAAGTGCCTAACCTCCACCGAAACGTGCCTTACAATTTATCAGAGAAAAACTCTCAGTGCAGATGCTCTTCCCACTCCCCTTGCACCCTCACCCACTTTTATACTTCTTTTTTATAGTCTTCATTTTTTTAACAATCTTTTCAGCTGTCTGTCTCACAGCCACAGCCCTGACAGATTGGAACCTTCGTCAACGCCTTCTCCTCGCTGTCGCCTGGCTGCTTCTGATTGGCATCTTCACCTCCCTTGTTGTCCTCCTCCCATGACTACTATGCGCCCCCAAGTACATTCATCTGAGCCTGCTACTCCAACACCGTCGCCCATGGGGACCACACCAGCTCTCTCTCGCCGTGAACGACGTCGACAACGCTTCTTTGCCCGCCGCCTAAGCCGTCTTTCTCTTGAAGATGATGACCCCATCGAGCGCCAAGTTCTCCAGCTCCTCCGACAGGCCCGCTCTGTTCACACCCTCACCTCCTGTTCCCCTACCCTTCCCTACCTCATCCATCTCCTCATTCTCATGTTGTCTCTAGCCTCCTCTGCCCAAAGCTCCTCATCCCATCAGCCATTCAACTGGACCTTGCAGACATTCCCGGAAAAACGCATTCTCGCTTATGTTACTAGTGTCGCTCCCTCCTTTCTCACACACGTCTGCCCTCTTGCTGGAATTTCCTTCCGTCCCGAATGCCAAATAAGCAACATCAGAAAAGCGAAAGTAGGCCACCACTCCTCCTCATCCTGTCGAGGCGGGAATACAGCATGCCTGCTTTCTCGAAACAACCGTCTCCTTGGCCCTCAATTCAACCCTGTGTCTGGTTTTTACATCTGTCCTGCTAGTGCTCGAGGTTGTCATGACCCATCACACTTCTACTGCCCCTCTTGGGGATGTGTGACCATGGCCCATGGATGGTCCGGCACCCCCAACAGAGACCCGTATCTCTCTCTCCAAGTAGCCAACAATTCAGTTGGGACTTCATTTGGCTGACAGTAAAAAACCCAAACGACGATACATGGCTGGCCGCTCGCCCCTATGGACTCCGGTTGTATATGAGCAACTACGATCGTGGCACTTTGTTTGAAATCCAAAAGCGTGTTGTCTCCGCCCCACCCTCTGCTATTGGTCCCAACCACATCCTTAACCCTCCTCCCTCACCCACTGTTCACCTTCTTCCGTCCTCATCTACCCCCTCCAAAATCTCTTCCACCTTGGCCGCCGTCGTCCCTTCTACAAGCCCCACTTCCTCCCCCCCCCCCCCCCCGCTTCAGGTATACAACCACATCCTCTCATCCCCTCTAGTCCCTACTTCAAACTCCTAAACGCCTCCTATTCCTCTCTCAATGCCTCCCACCCCAACCTCACTCGCTCTTGCTGGTTGTGTCTTTCCCCCAGCCTCCCCCTCTATGATCCACTTGCTATCCCTTCACCACTCTTTACTTCCTCCACCGACGATTCCCCCTCTTCCTGCAATTGGAATCAATCTACTCATGTCCCACTCACTTTTACGCACATCTCTTCCAAAGGTTTATGCATTCACCCCCGTTCTTCCCACACTCCTAGCCTTACTGCCTGTACCAACTATACCTCCCCAAACATCTCTGCCAAATACTTAGTTCCCCTAAACACCACCCAATGGCTCTGCTCTTCCACCGGACTTACCCCATGCTTATCTGTTGCCACACTTAACAAGACCAAAGAAACGTGTGCTCTCATCTTCCTCACGCCTCGAGTCATCTATCACACTCCTCTACATTTCTTTGAAGCCTTTGACCACACTCAAGAAGCTATTTACCTCCACAAACGCGAACCTATTACTGCTGTACTCACTGTCACTTCCCTCCTAGCTACAGCTGGAGCTGCCACTGGTGTTGCAGCCCTAGCCACACAAGCCTCCGCCCTCCAAAACCTCAGACAAGCAGTAGACTCTGATATCATCTACCTCTGAGATGCAGTCAATATCTTAAATACTCCCTCAATTCCCTTTCAGAAGTTGTCCTGCAAAACCGCCGAGGCCTTGACCTCCTCCTCCTCAAAGAAGGTGGCCTATGTGCAGCTCTGGGAGAAGAATGCTGTGTCTATGCCAACTATACCGGTTTAGTAGACTCCAGCTTAAAAGAACTTGAAAAAGGTCTCAACCAACGCCGACTTGAACGAGCCCAAACTGCTGGTTCCTGGGGCTTCCTGAAGCCCCTCCTCCCCTATCTCTTCCCGCTAATAACCCCAGTTCTGCTCATCATCCTAGGTCTCACCGTTGGTCCTTGGGCCATTCGACGAATCATCCGCCTTGCCAAAGATCACGCTGACAGTGTATTTTCCTTGTTTGTTCAAATCCATTACCACCGTCTTGCTACCTCTGATCTCGCTCCTCAATCTCGCCCTTGTCCTCGCCCCCCTTCCCACCGTACTTCCCGCCTGTGAAGCTGCTTGCTGTGAAACTCCCTGACCTTAGCCGCCGGCACGGGTTTGTTTCCCTCGGCGTAAAGGGCTTGGGTGCACCCTCCGCCCCCCTTTATTGCTATACGTCTGAGAGTCCTTCGCGGTTAAGCCAGCCACAGCGCTATCCACCCCAAAAAAGCGTGCGCAACATCATGTTAGATATTTCGTCTAGCACCGGCACGCACCGACCCTAAGGGCTATGCATACATTCTGGCCAAATGATATGTCATTTGCCCATCGCCAGTCGATCCTACCCCCTTTTTTCTCTCACCCTCCACAGCCCATTCCCCTACTCTCTCACGCCCTTTTTTTTATAAAACAAAAGGAGCAATTGTTGCTGCCTCCCTTCACCCCTCCTCCTAGCCTTTGTTATCTCCCTTTTCCAGCCGTTGCTATCCTTCCCGCCAGTCCCGTCCACTTAGCCAACTCATAATCTGCCCTCTTTCTTAATCACCGCCTACTTCATAGCTGCCTGCACAGTTCCGCCTATCCACTACCGCCCCGTAGTTTACCCGCCCCAATTCCTACCCCTCCCTTGACCCGACCTTATATAATCAAGTGTGTTTCCGCAATAAAGTAGACTAGCTCATTCTCACAGGCTGTCTCCGTGGTTTTTACCGCGTGTCCCCCACGCCTGGAGAACCTAGGCCTACGCGCTGGCCTAGGGGCTCACCGCCGAGCCATGGAAGCCCGCCTGGTCCTCGTGGGTTGCTAACTTAGAATAGCAGCCCACAGCAGGGGTTGCTAACTTAGAATAGCAGCCCACAGCAGGGGTTGCTAACTTGGAATAGCAGCTCACATACAAGTTCTTCACTTCTTCAGTTAAGTTTATGCCTAGGTACTTGATTCTTTTAGCTGCAATTGCAAATGGGATTTTTTTCTTTATTTCCTCCTTAGATTGCTCATTGATGTACAGAAATGATACTGACTTTTGTATATTGATCTTATATCCTGCCACTTTACAGAGACATTTATAAGCTCAAGAATCTTTGTCATAGATTTCTCAGGTCTTTCTATGTATAGGATCATGCCATCTGCAAGTAGCAAATGAAATTTTTACTTCTTCCTTTCCAATTTGGATGCCTTTTATATCTTTTTCTTGCCTAAGTGCGACGGTTTGCTCCGTCGGTAGAGGTGGGGTCTGGCTGCGGATGAGGGGTCGGTTCCACTTGGGACGAGGGGTCGGTCCCGCTTGGGACAAGGGGTTGGTCCCACTTGGGACGAGGGGTCGGTCCGGCAGCAGACGAGGGGTCGGTCTCACAGGGGTTGCGCGGTTCGGCTGACGGGGTCGCCCGGCGAAGCCGGCGACGAGGGGGTCGCCCGGAGAAGCAGGCGACGAACTGGGGACAAGGGAGGCCAGGCCCTTGTCGGGGGCCCTCAGGACTGGAGGGCGCACGGCAGAAGAACTACCGCGGAGACGAGGTAAACATGCAAGTCCAACTTTATTGAGGGAGAGGCAACAGTTTTATAGGGGCTGGGGAAGGCTGATTGGTCGAAGCCATGCCCTGTTCTGATTGGTTGCCGGAGAAAGGTCAGTGGTAGGTACTGGAAGGGGGAGGGGTGGTGATTAGGGATTGGCTGTTGCTGTTGCTGGGGGAAGTGGCAGGGTTTAGGGATTGGTGGCTGCTGTTGCTGGGGTAGAGGGCAGACTTGAGTTTCCCGCCCACGCCTGGCTGTTGCTGCTGTCGGGGAGAGGGAAAAGGGCAGACTGGAATTTTCCGCCCTGCGCCTGCGCAGGGAGAAAGAAGAAGAAGGGTGTTGCCTCATAAGGCATCGTGTGGCACTATCCGGGAGGAGGGGCAGCCGCGGAAGCATGGCTGCCGAGAAGGGGAGACCCGAGGGCACTCTGCGCCCATGCCGAGCTCCCTTCAGGGGTGGCGGTGAGTCTGACCAGCCACCCTATTATGGGGCAGCGGCTTGGCCTACTGTGGCTGCTCCCCCACCAGGCCAGCAAACCACACTTCAGCCCGAGGGGTGACCACACCTATGTGTTCAAGCAAGTACCTTTAATGTTAAATAAGTGGTGACAATGGGCATCCTTGTCGTGTTCCATAACTCAGAAAGAAAACTTTTTGCATTTTTCCATTGAATATGATGTTAGCTCTGAGTTTTTCATATATGCCCTTTATCATGTTGAGGAAGTTTCCCTCTATTCCTATCCTTTGAAGTGTTTTAATCTGGATAGGGTGCTTTATTTTTTTGAATGCTTGTTCTGTGTAATTAGAGATGATCCTGTGATTTTGTTCTTTCAATCCGTAAATGTGGTATATTTCATTGATTGATTTTCTTGTGTTGAACCACCCTTGCACAACAGGGATGAAGCCCACTTAGTCATGGTGTATAATTCACTTAATGTGTTGTTCAATATGATTAGCAAGTATTTTGTTAAGGAATTTAGCATCTAGGTTCACTAGAAAGTTGTACTATCTTTTTCCTTTCTTGTGGCATCTTTGTGTGGCTTTGGTATTTGGGTGATGTTGCCAGCACAGAATGAGTTAGGCAATGTTCCTTCCACTTCTATTTTTTGGAAGAGTTTAAGCCAGATTGGTGTCAGTTCTTTCCAGAATGTTTGGCAGAATTCCGTGAAGCCATCTGGTCCTGGACTCTTCTTAGTTGGCAGGTTATGATGACTAATTCAATCTTGTTACACGTGATTGGCCTGTTGAGTTCATCAATCTCTCTTTTCATTAATATGGTCTGCTACTGTTTTTCTAGGAATTTGTCCATTTCATTTAAGTGATCTATCTTGTTGGCATACAATTTTTCAAAGTATCCTATTATGATAGTTGTGATTTCTATGGAGTCAGTGACAATATCCCCTTCCTCATTTCTTATTTTACATATTTGCCTCTTCTCTCTCTTTAACTTTGTTAATCTATCTAAAGTTTTGTGAATTTTATTAATCTTCTGAAAGAACCAGCTTATGTTATTGTTTATTTTTTCTAGTCCTTTCTTATTTTCAATTTCATTTAACTCTGTTCTAATCTTTGCTAGTTCCCTCTTTCTACTATCTTTGGGATTGTTTTTTTTCTAATTCCTTCAAGTGTGTAGTTAGGTCTTTAATTTTAGCTCTTTCTTCTTTTTTAATATAGGCATTTATAGCTATAATTTTCCCTCTCAGCACTGCTTTTGCGCCATCCCATAGCTTTTGATATGTTGTGCTGTCAGTTTCTTTCCTTTCATGGTAGGTACTGATTTCTTTTGCAATTTCCTCCTTGATCCACTGATTGTCTAAGAACATGCTGTTTAACTTCCGTATCTTTTTGTCCATTCTGGTTCTCTGCCTGTCACTGAATTCCAGCTTCATCCGCTTGTGGGCAAAGAAATTACTTTGTATAATTGCAATCTTTCTGAATTCATTGAGAGTTGTCCTGTGGCCTTGCATATACTCTATCCTGGACAATGATCAATGTGCACTTGAGAAGAATGTATATCCCATGTATTTGGATGTAATGTTCTGTATATGACTAGTAGGTCCAGATCTGCTAATGTATTATTCAAGGTCTCTGTTTCTTTATTCATCCTTTATCAAGATGTTCTTTCTAATGTTGATAATGTACACTATAATTGTAGAGGCATTTGTTTCTCCACTTAGTTTTTCCAATGTTTGCCTCATGTATTTTGAGGTGCCCTGGTTAGGTGTATAAATGTTTATCATTGTTCTTTCTTTTTGACAGCTTCCCCCTTGTATTAATATATAATGTCCCTATTTGTCTCTTATGATAATGTTGCCTTTAAAGTCTATTTTGTCCAATATTAGCATTGTTATTCCTGCCCTTTTTTGGTTATTTTTCGCATATGAAATTGTTTTTCATCCATTCACTTTCAATATCCTTGTGTCCCTGGCTGTATTAGTCAACCAAAGCGGGGCTGATACAAAGTACCAGAAATCTGTTGGCCTTTAAAAATGTTATTTATTTAGGGTAAAAGCTTACAGTTCCAAGGCCATAAAGCATAAGTCATTTTCCTCAACAAAGTCTATTACCACATGTTGGGGTAAGATGACTGCCAACATCTGCCAAGCATTCAGGCCTCTTGGGTTCCTCTCTTCTCAGGCTCCATTTCTCTCTGGGCTCAGCACCTGTGCTCTCTCCACAAGGTCAGATGTAGAGTATCAGTCAAACAGCTCTGCCTCTCTCCCTGGGGCTTCTGCCATGTCTAAGGAGGTGTCTCTTTTCCTCTGTGTTCTTCACCTGTGTTTTCACTTCCCAGGCTCCACTTCAAAACTCCCAACTCTGTCCTTTTCCATGTCTTTTTTCTGTAAATCCATACCCACCAAGGGGCAGGAACTCATCTCCCTACTGATGTGGTCCAATCAGATTCTTAATCATAATTTAATTAATTAATAGTGATACCTCTGACAGACCAGTTTATAAATATAATCCAATAACTATTTTTGGACTTCATTAACAATGCCAAACTGCTACACTGGCTCTAATGTGAGTTTCTTGTAGACAGCATATAAATGCATCATATTGCCTTCTACATTCTGCCAATCTGTGCCTCTTGATTTGAGAATTTAATCCATTAGTAATCAACATTATTACTGTCAAGGAATTACTTACAGTAACAATACTTACTTCAGGTTTATGTATGTCATATGTTGTTTTCCTTTCTCTTTTTCTCTTTTTAGTCATTCTTACTCATAATTTTATTTCCTATACCCCCTGAAACTCTCTGTCTTCTGTTATTTTTTCCTATCAACTTACAGAACTTCCTTTAGTATTTCTTGAAGGGCATATTTCTTGTTGACAAACTCTCTTAATTTCTTTTTATATGTGAATATTTTGAACTCTCCCTCATTTTTATAAACCAGCTTTGCTGATAGAGAATTCTTGGCTGGAAGTTTTTGTTTGTTTGTTTGTTTGTTTGTTTTCTTTTAGCACCTTATCTATGCCATACAATTGCCTTCTTGTTTCCATGGTTTCAGATGAGAAATCAGCAACTTAATCTTATTGAGCTTCCCTTGTATGTGATGAATCTCTTTTCTCTTGTGGCTTTCAGTATTCTCTCTTTGCCTTGAGCTTTGGACAATTTGACAAATGTGT
Source organism: Dasypus novemcinctus (assembly GCF_030445035.2). NCBI lineage: Eukaryota > Metazoa > Chordata > Mammalia > Cingulata > Dasypodidae > Dasypus > Dasypus novemcinctus. The sequence continues at coordinate 60,260,715 of NC_080673.1, forward strand.
ATCTTCCAGTAGGCCTGTTAGGATTTATATTGTTTGATGTACACTGTGCTTCCTGGAAATGTACATCCATGTCCCACAAAAGAGTTAGGAAATTTTCAGTCCTTATTTCTTCTGGAACTCTTTCTGCCCCCTTTTCCTTCTCTTCTCATTCTGGGATGCCTGTAAAGCATATATTTATGCATTTCAAGTCATCAGTAAAATCCTTAAGTCCTTGCTGATTTTTTTCTATCTTTTTATCTATCTAACCTACTATTGGTCTGATTTCAAATGTACTGTCTTCAACATCACTAATTCTTTCCTCTGCCTATTCAAATCTGCTGTTATGTGCTTCCAGTGTACTTTGATTTCTTGCATTGTGCCACTCATTTTCGTCATATCCATTATCTTTTCATGTATGTTTACAATTTCTTCAGTATGTTTCGCAGCATCTTCTTAATATCCTTTATCTCTTCCTTCATGTCATTAAGTTGATTCATCATATTTTTTTGGACATACTTGATTTTTGTTCCACATTCTGCATCTCCTCTTGTTTTTTTGGTTTTCTCTTTAGACTTGGCAATGTCTTCCTGTTTCTTTATATGGCTTGCAATATTTTGTTGGTTTCTAGGCATCTGTTTATCAAGATGGGTTTATTTCATTGGTTAGCTTCTCTTTCTACTTGGGTTTTGTTTAAGTTTTTTTTTTCTGTGTGTCATAAGGTTAATTTTAACACTTGGTTCTTCTTATTTTATATTCTTGGAATTTTCTGTGTTCCCTTGAACAAATATTAGGACCAGTGAAGAGGAAAGTGATAAGAAGACAGAAAATGTAATTGTAATAATAACAAAAAAAAAAAAAGGTGAAAAGGAACCATACAAGAGCTAGGAAAATAAATATGTAATCTGAGTAAAAAATAAAAAAAAGTACAAAGTAATAAGAATAAAAAACATGGAATAAAAATAATGAAACAAGGAAAAAAATAGAGAAAAAATAGAATGAATCAAAAGGCTGGAATGATAAGAAAAGAGAAAAAGAGGAAAAATTAAATAGAGAAATAAAAATAATGAATGTCAAACAAGAAGAGGTGGAATGAAAGAAAAACAACAGAAAACAGAAGAAAAGAAATAAAATAGGATAAGTAATAGAAAAAACAAAAGGAATCAAAGAAAAGGGAAAGAAAACAAACAAGAAACAAACAACAACAGCAACAAAACAACCCAGGGAAATAAAAACAATCTTCCCTCTTAAGCCCTTAAGGAGTTTCTCAGACTGCTGGTGCTCATCAACCAACCACCCTTCAGCCTGTCTTCTGCAGGTGATGTACTGGGTCTTAGCAAGTAAATTAAAGAACAAATAAATAATAATAATAATAAAGAAAAGAAGAAGAAAAAAAGAAAAAAGGAACCAGTAACAACAGATCCAAGAAAACCTAAAACAAAAATAAAATCTGTCTATGTGGTCTATATGTTCCCTGTCATAAGATACCAGCTGGATGCCTGATAACCCAGTTGATGACTTCTTGGATCAATTCTCTAAAGAGACCCAGGAATATATGCAAGACAGGAATTCCTCTACTGACCTACACCAGCTCCACAGTTTAAGTAGGCTTTTGAATGCTTACCTGAGTCTTTCTGCCTCTGTCCCCTAGGGTAAATTAGGCTTCTAACAGTTTTCCAAGTAAGGCACCTGTCTCCACCCCTTTTTACCTTAGTTCCTCCCTCTTCCAAGTTGGCTGGGTATGATACCTTGCCTGATCAGATCTCCCTTCCTTTCTCCTCATAGCCAACTCAGTGCAAGTTGGGGTCCCCTCAGATTCAAGGGGACTCAGCTGGTCAAACTCACTGAAAAGAAACCACTCTCTGTTCTTCCCAGGTAACAGTCCCTCCCACTCAACTAGTTGCTGTGAGTCAGTGGCTTTGAAGAAGCTATTTGCCTTGAAGTTGGGGTGTATGTACTGTTTCCAGCCACATGGGTAACTCATAGCTTTCCTTTGACTTCTTTATCTGCCTAGTTCCCTTCCGAATATTGCATAGAACTTTCCCATTCTGTATAACTCCAAAGCAACTCCCTTGGATAGGATTTTGCCCTTTTTATGTTCTTTTTTTGTTAGAGAATTAGGCTCTGCCCACCTATTTCAACTGCATTTTCCTGGAAGTCCCTGTCCATAGGATTTTTAAAGCTTCAAAATTAAGCTTCCAGAGGAAATAAACTGGATCAAATGAGGAGATATCAAGGATTACTGTACACAGTGGGCCATACAGTAATCTTCAAAAACTAAAAGTTAAGAAAATCAGAACGACTTCTTAAAGCAGACACTTTATGTGCACTTTTTAAAGAAGAATATATTATAGGATTTTTATTGAGACACATAGAGAAACTTGTATTAAATTTTATCTCAGATAGATCTACGCAAAATAGGTATTTGTCAGTAATTGGGAAAGAAACGCTTTATGCATTACCCTGCTTTTGGTACACAACTGGAAAGATTGTTCAGCCAGGACAAAGTGTATAAGAGATGGGTCCATGGTGACATAGATATCCTGTTTAATAAGCAACATCAAGGTTAAAGACTCCTCATTCTATTATATGTAAAGAAGAAAAAGAAACCACTCATTAATAATTTTTGAAAAGTCAAAAATAGTTCAGAATTAGAAAATTAAAAATTTTCATATAACTTTTAAATAAATGTAGATCTATGAAATTCATTTTCTACTGGGGTGGGATAAGAAATTATTATGAACAAATAAAAAGAACTAAAAAGCACATTGGAGGTGACAAGAACATAAATTGAACTGTAGAAAATGGAATTAATATATGGTGGAAAAGAGATGTATTTCCCAGAATGTAGATAGAAATGAAAATTATATATAATATTGAGATAAAGGATAACTAGCATGGGTCTAGAAACTGGTGACTTACCATAACAACAGAATCCTTTCAATCAAATATATGAGAATTGCTTTAGGTCTATGTGGCAGTTTGATATTATTTGTGAATCCCAAAAAGAGAAAGATCATGTTTGTAAATGAATCTGTCCTGAGGGTTTGACACCATTTGATTTTATTAAATTTGAAGCATTTAATTTCACTTGATAAAATCAATTTAGGCCTTTTGATTCAATCAATTCAAAAAGACATGGCTCAGGTTGAGTCCCTATCACATTAGTGGGCCTCTATATATTTTGATACTCACTCAACAAGACAAGTAGGAAGAGAGAGATCTCTGTAATTTTTTATCCTGGGGCCCCAGAAAAAGATGAGCCATTTGCCTTATCATTTAAGGCTGACCTGCACAAAGCCAAAAGAAGAGGAAGCCCAGGAAGGAAAGACCAGACAGAGATCATCCACCATCTTGCTTCAACATGTAGCCTCTGACTTTGGTGAGAAAGTACCTTTATGACACCTTGAGTTGAACTTTCCTTGGCTTTGGACTGTAAATTTTTACCTCAAATAAATACCCTTTATAAAAGCCAACAGATTTCTGATAGTTGCATCAGTACCACTTTGTCAGACTAATACAGAATTTGATACTGGGAGTGGCATACAGTCTATTGCAATTACCAAACTTTATGGATGGTTTTATTAGTGGTTACTTTTTGGAGGAATTGTGAGATTCTTGATGGAAAAGGCCTAGATTACTTTGACAAGACTGTTGGTAGGAATATGAAACCTATAGTTATTTCTGATAGGTCCTTAGAAGGAAGTGATTAAAGTATTATTGAAAACTGGAGGAAAGGCATTCCATGTTTTAAAGCTGCAGAGAGCTTAGCATGACTGACTCCAGATATTACATGTAAGGTAAAAATTTCAAAATCTTAAGTCTGGATATTTAGCTGAAGAGCTTTTCAAAGAAAACTTGAAGAATGTGGCTTGGCTTCTTGTTGCATCTTATAGCAAAATGTGAGTGGTAAGAGGTAAACTGAGAACTGAGTTGTTGGACACAAAGATACCAGAACCAGATTCCAGAAATTCCAAGCCTCTGGATATCAAGCCCTGAGATGATTTTGACCCATTTGAGGAATTAACTAAACTTGGAACTATTAAGTCAGGATTGACACTGCAGTTATCCAGGGAAGACTTGTGGCAAGTCTTACTGTGTGGTGGCTTGGACCCCTGCATCCTGCATGCTAAACCAACAAGCTTTTGCAAGCTCTATATAAACAAAACCTCTGTGAGTACTAATAGGAACATGGAAGGAGAAATGGAGGGGAAATGGCTTTAAGAAGTCTGGAATTGAGACATATCTTTGGGCCAAGAGAGGGACCCCACCCATGTGTACAGAGAAGGTAAGTTTACCCTTGCATTTGAAGAGGGTGGAAATTCCTGCCTACCATTCAGGGTGAGTTTTGCTGCCCCAGGCTATAGAGAGAGTGGGGCCCATTCCCCACAGGTTGGGGAAGTGTGAACACCACCCCACTGCTATGAGAGGGTGGTGGGTCTGTTCCTCATGGATTGTGGAGTATAAAATCACACCTTACTGCTCTGAGAGGGGTGTGCCTGTATGCCATAGATTAGGGAGAAGGTTGCTGCCACTTCACTGTTTAAGGTGGTTGAGACTCTACCCCAGAGATTGGAGAAAAAGTAGCCATTGCCACAATGTTCTTGGAGGGTGAGTTCTGGAGCCCAGTTGCCACCCAGATGCTTGATGAGGGTGGAACCAAGAAAATAGCCATTGCACAAGCTTGTGGAAATGATGTGTCTCCATGAAGACCCGAGGGGATTAAGAAACTATCATTTTAAGAATGACTTTCAGATTTTGAAACCTAATGGAAACATGGTTGGGGACCATGTTTCCCTTCCCAATTCTCCTTGTGGTAATGCAAATGTTTGTCTTATACACATGCCTCATTTGTATATTGGAAGCAGTTGACTTGTTTTGCAAGTTTCACATGTCTACAGCCAGAAGGGACTTTGCTCCAAGATAAATTGTATACCTATAACTGATTGTGGTATGATTTTGAACTTAGCATTGCTGCAAAAGAAATTTAAGGTTTTTTGGAATATTGAATGTCTTTTTGGGATTCAGAGTATGGAGTGTGGTAGTTTGAAATTATTTATGAATGCTCAAAAGAGAGATTATGTTTGTAATCTAATCTGTTCCTCTGGGTGTGGTAGCCTTTGATTTTATTAAATTTAAAGGATTTAAATTCACTTGATAAATCAATCCAGGGCTTTTGATTCAACCACTTCAATAACGCATGACACAGATTGAGTTCTGCCCTTTGATGGGCTTATATAAATGGACACTCATTCAAGACAACACACGGGAAGAGAGAGAGCTTTGTCAGTTTTGATCCTGGTGCCCAGAGAGAGATGAGCCATTCATCTGATAGTTTACAGCTGACCCCCACAGAGCTCTCACATAGCAGCTGATTTTGGTGACTAAGTACCTCTTATGGCACCTTGAGTTGAACTTTCCTTAGCCTTAGGACTGCAAGTTTTTACCCCAAATAAATACCATTTATAAAATCCAACAGATTTCTGGTACTTGATGTTAGCATCTCTTTGGAAGGCTAATATAATCCAAGAAATTAATTATTTCTAGAAAATATTCCCATGCATTTGATTAAAAAATATGGAAATTTGATCCGTTATAACTTACTTTTTCATCTATTACCCATAATTACTGACTTTAGTGTATGCCTGTTGTATTACTGAAATAGTTTAGCATTTCTTACTGTATTTTTTCATTTTCTCTATTTCTCTTTTAAGTTAATTTTTGCTTTGCATAATTTGAAGCTATATTATTAGGTGCATACAAATTTAGAAGTGTTTCCTCTTTCTGTTTAATTAACACTTTTTTCTTTTATGCCAAATCCTTTTTTCTTTAATAGAGAAATTTTGGGTTTATAAATCAATCATGTATACAAGAGAGTATTCCCTTATTCCACCCTATGATTATCACCTTGCATTGTTTGAAACATTTGTTACAATTGATGATAGTAGGTTTTTATAATTGTCCTATTAACTATAGCCCATGGGTAATTTTCAGGTTCACTGTTTTCTTGGTGCATTTCCATGGATTTTTTTTTAAAGAAAATCATTCTGTTACCATTTATACAATTTTAAAATTCCCCTCTTAATCACATTCCAATATCTATTTGAATTTCCATATGAATTTGGGGACATCTGCAAAAAGCCATTGGAATTTTGATAGGAATTTCAATGACTCTGTAGATTGCTTTGGGGGAATATTTCCATCTAGATATTAGCTCTTTCAGTCTATGAACACCAGATGTCTTCCCATTTAATTAGATCTTTAATTTCTTTCATCAATGATTTTTTGTTTTCAGTGTATAAGTATTGAATTATCTTTGTCTGGCTTAGTGTCAAGGTACTGCCGACTTTATATAATATATTATGAAGTACTCTCTCCTCTTCTAATTATTTAGAAGAGCTTGAGTAGGATTGGTGCTAATTTTCTTTAAGTGACTGATAGAACACACCAGTGAAGACATGTGAACATGAGCTTTCCTTTGTTGTGAGATTTGTTTATTTGTTGCTTGTTTAAGGTCTGTTGAGACTTTCTATTCCTTCCTGAGTGAACTTTGGAAATTTGTGTGTTTTCAGGAATTTGTTCATTTAGTCCAGATTATACTTTGTTGGCATGCACTTGTTTGTGGTATGCTCTTATAATCCTTTTAAATTCAAAGGCTATGTCCCCAATTTTATTCTTGATTTTAGTAATTCAAATTTTCTCTCCTTTTTCCTAATCAGTTTAGCTAAAGTTCTTTCAGTTTTGTTCATTTTTCAAAGAATCATCTTCTATATTTCTAATTCTCTTTATTGATTTTCTATTTTTGATTTTGTTTATCTCTGCACTAATCATTTTTTTAATTTGCTTCCTTCTTTTGTCTACAGTCTTAATTTTCTCTTTTTCCACTTCACTGAGGTGCAAAGTTAGGTTTATGATTTGAGAACTTTTTAAATGAAGGTCTCAGAGATACAAATTTCCCTGATCACTTCTTTTGCAATATCCCATGCATTTTTGTATTTTATGTTCTCATTTCCATCCATCTCAAAGTATTTTCTAATTTCCCTAATGATTTCTTATATGACCCATTGGTTGTTTAAGGATGATTTGTGTAATTTCTATATATTTGTGAATTTACCAGTTTCATTTTTTTATTGATTGCTGTCTTCATCATATTGTGGTAAAGGAAGACACTTTTATGTTTTCAATCTTTCTAAATTCATTGAGTTTTTTTATGACCTAAAATATGGTCTAATTTGGAAAATGATCCATGTGCACTTGGAAGGCATGTGTGTTCTTCTGTTGTTAGGAGTAGTCTTTATGGTCTGTTAGATCTAGTTGCTTAATACAGTTGAAGGCCCTGATTTCCTTGTTGACCTTTGTCTAGATGTTCTGTTCATTATTGAAAGTGAGGAATTGAAGTTTACAATAAGGGGCATCTCCTGCACTTACAATGTTGTGCAAATACCCCCTCTCTCTACTTTAAAAACTTTTCATCAACATGGAATGACTCCCATGTACATTAAATAATCATTTCCTATTCTTACCTCTCCCTATTTCCTGGTAAACACTAATTTGCTTTCTATTTTGATTAGCCAATTCTGAGTATTGTGTATGAGTAATGACAAATGACCTTTTGTGATGGCTTCTTTCACATAGCAAGTGTTTTTGAGGTTATCAAAGTTATAGCATGTATAAGTATTTCATTCCTTTTAATGGCTCAATTTTACATTGTCTTTATATACTATATTTTCTTTTCTACATTTTTCTGTTAATGGACACAAACTGCTTCTACCTTTTGACAATTATGAATAATGACTTTATGAACATTAGCTGACAATTTTCTGTGTGTCTCTGTTTTCAGTTTTGGGGGATATATACCTAAGAATATAATTGCTGAGTCATATCTTAGTTCTATATTTAACTTCATGAGTAACTGCCTAATTGTTTACCAGAATGGCTGCATTATTCACATCCCACCAACAATGTACAAAGGTTCCAATTTCTCCACTTTCTTACCAACACATTTTCTTTTATTATTTTTAAAAATTTTATTGTAGCCATACTATCAGGTGAGAAGTTATATCCCTTTGTGGATTTGATCTGAATTTTCCTAATGAGTGATAAAGTTTAACACTCTTCCATGTGCTTATGCTTGATAATAAATCCCTATCAGATAAATAAATCTTGTAAATAGCATATGGCTGGATGTTGCAATTTTATCCAGTTTGACCATCTTTGCTTTTAAATTGATATGCTATTCTTTTATATTTAAAATAATTTTTCATATAATTGGATTTTTGTCTTGCATTTTCCCATTTGTTTTCTATTTGTCCTATTTATGCTCATTCTTTAGTTCTTCCTTTATCTTCTTCTTTTGAGTTAATTTATATTACTTCCAAATGGTCAGCCATTGTTTTCCAACATTTTATATGTACATTTAAGAAGAAGTCCATACAAGTATTATAATTTCTGTTTTAAACAGTTGTCTTTGAGAGAAATTATGAGAAGGAAGAAAAGGAAGGTTTTTTTTAAAAAATTTTTATCTATAGAATTATTATTGCCAGCATTATTCTTATATAAATTTTTGTAGTTCTAAGCTTCACAGGATGTTTCTTCCCTTAAATGCAAAAACAAACAAGAAAACAAAAAAGAAACCACTTCCTTTAACTTTTCTTTTATTGTAGCTATGATGCTAAAAATTGTCTCATGGCCCATGAGTTATTTAGAAGTGTTTTGTTCAACCTCCAAATGTTTGTGGATTTTCCATGTGTCTTCTTGTTATTGATTTCAAGTTCGATTTCATTCAGGTCTGAAAACATACTTTATATGATTTCTATTCTTTTAATTTGTTGACATGTACCTTATGGCCCAGGATGTGGTCTCTCTGTGCAAATGTTACATGTAAGCTTAAGAAAATTTTTATTCTGCTGTTGTTGGATAAAATATTCTCTAATTTCAATTAGATCCAGTTGATTAATAGTGTTGTTCAATTCAACTATATTTTTTATTGATTTTATAATTGCGTGATATTCCAATTCCTGAAAAAAAGGTGTTGAAATCTTCAACTATAATTGTTGATTTGTGTATTTCTTCTTGTAGTTCTACAGGTTTTTGCCTCACATATTTTGGTGCTCTATTGTTAGATGTGTACCCATTATGGATTGTTGTGTCCTCTTGGAGAATTGATCCATTTTTCCTTATGTAATGCTCCTCTTTATTTCTAATAATTTTCTTTGCTTATAAATCTGCTTTGTGTGAAATTAATACAGCTACTCCAGCTTTCCTTTGAATAATGTTATCATGAAATATCTTTCCCATTCCTTTAGTTTTAATCTATGTCTTTATAATTAAAGTGGACCTTCATTTTTATATACACTCTGTGTCTTTTAATTGATATATTTAGTTCCTTCTCATTCAAAGTGATTATTGACATAGTTGTATTAATACATCCCATGCTTGTAATTGTTTAATATTTGTTGCAATTGTTATTTGTTTTTATCTTTCCATCTTTTTCTGCCTTCTCTCATTTTAAGTGAATATTTTATATTTTCATTTTCTCTTTTTTTGGTATATAATTTTTAATTCTTTTTAAAATATTTTAGTGGTTCCACTTGTGTTTGCAATATGTATTTACAGGTAATCTAAATTCACCTTCAGATAAAACTATACCAATTCACGACTGACTAGATGCTTTATAACAGCACATTCCAAAAGAACTACTTCCCACTCCTTACATCATGGCTGCCAATCTTTTCACATATGCATATACAATAATAACCCAGTGCACTGTTACTGTTCTTATGTTAAACAAACAGTTCCTTATAAATAAATTACAAATAAAAGAAACCAAAGCTTTTATTTTATCTTCCTTTATTCCTCCTTGAAATCTTTTGTTCATGTGGATCTATGTTAGTGACATAGCCTTTTCCTTCTCTCTGAAAAACTTATCTTAATTTTTTGTAAGGCAAATTTACTGCCCCATCTTTCCTCAGTTTTTGTTTGTCTGACAAAGTTTTTATTTCTTCCCCAGTTTTAAATAATAATATTGATGGATATAGAATTTCAGTTTTCAAATTTTTCTTTCAACATTTTAATATTTCAACCCATTCTCTTCTAGCTTGTATGGATTTTGACAAGAATTCTAATAAATTTCTTTTCTGTATTCCTCTATATGTAGTTTTTTTTTTCCTTCCATCTTCCAAGATTTTCTCTGTCATTGGTTTCCTACAATGTGGATATGATATGTCTTGGTGTCTATTTTTTAGTATTTATCCTGCTTGGTGATTTCTGAAATTCCTGAAACTGTGTTTTGGTATGTCTCATTAAGTTTGAAAGATTTTAATCCATTATTACTTCAAATATTTCTTCTGCTCCCATTGGTCATTCTCTTCCTTCTGGTATTCTCTTGTATAGGTATATAATTGTCTTAAAGTTTTTGGACATTCTTTTTTACTTTTCACTTCAGGATATGAAGTTTCTAATGTCATATCTCCAATTTCACTCATTCTTTTCTCTCCTTGGCCATGTCTAGTCTCCTGATAAGTCCATCAAACTAAGCTTCATTTTTGGTAGAGTGCATAGAAAGTTCAATAGAGTGATAGAAAGCTGCAGGCCTTTGTTGTGGAAAACCCCCGGGAACTATTTCAAAATGGTTAATTTTCCTCTCTCCTCACCAGAAACATTAGATGATTCTTCCTGGATTTTCATCATGAAAATTAACAAGCAGTTACTGGAGTTAAACCCCCTTAAAGAACTGTGACCCTTCTAAGCCTGAGCCACAGGAGTTTTTCTACCCTTAAGCTAATCTACACTCAGCATCCAGCAATTCATCAAAATTATCAGTTAACTGTTCATACAAGTTTTTGGGTAAAGTGGCTTCTACTTCAGATTCCAAGATGGTAGTTTGTCCTATAACCCAAATTCCCTGATGGACTTAAGAAAAGTCACTGATTGTCAGTTTTTTCAGATTTTGCTTTTTTCTTGTGGTGAGGTCAGGGATTATGACTTCTGGGCTATTTGCCTGTTAGAGCTGAAAAAGGAAGGCTGTGAGGTTTCTGTTTCGTTTTGTTCTTTTGTTTTTAATTTTTCTATTCTAGCCAGCCTTTTGTTACTAAACAAATTTTCCTGAAGAGAATTACTTCATCAGGGGATTTATTTTTGCTTTTGAGTTTCCTTCACATTCAGATCAGACACATTAGCCCATAGTTTTGTCAAGTGATTTACTTGATTTTCCTCATGGGAGTGAAACTATCCTTCTCTGGTATCTTCCTCCCCTCCCTTAATTTGTGAAACTCAAAATTGGCCCTAAGGATAAAAGTGTCATAAGAAATGCCCTTTGTAACTATAAACTGTAATTCTTTGGATATGATTGTCTACAAAGCTTTTCAACAAATTGAAACAGATTTTTTTATTTTTGTCTATCCCACGATGCCCCCCCCCCTTTTTTTTTTCAGGAGTACAAAGTCTTTCATGAACTTCCCTACTCTAAACAGAAGGGAAATTCCATTTATTTTATTTACTAATAGCATTTTATTTTTCTGTTCTTGTTTGATGTTTCATTATTTTGCCATTATTTTATGTTCAATTACCTGATTTTATGCATTTTCTTAAAAAATCTTTGTGACCTACTCACTATATTAAAGAGAGTCAAAGAAAACAAATGCAAGTGTTAGGAATGTTAGCTAGGGTAAAAAATATATATTCCAAGTCCTGTATAATATTTTTTGTGTAATAATAATAATAATGCATAATTAAATTATTATTTATTGTTTAGTGTGTGGTCTAAATTATGGGGTAATCTTTTTCATCATTCACATGAATGAAAAACAAAACATAGGAATTTTTGGATTAAATGTTTTAATAAACACTCAAATCTCTTGTCTCAAGGGCTCTCATTTATGTGCACACTGCAATATACTTTTAGAAATCTATTCTCAAGAGTCTCTCAAATAGAGTATTAAATATCCATGACTTAGGATAGCAATTTAACTAACTTGATATTGTTCTATCTTTACCTTTTGCTTTTTTGCCAACAGGAAGTTAAGTTGGTAGAGTTGTGAAATAATTGCTAATAATCATGCAACATTGATTGCAACATTAGCCTCTCTGAGAGAGTTATTCCATCTGCCGAAGATCAATAGGATTAGAGACAAATGTTAATTTCAAATGTATAAACTCAACTTTGTTGGGGCTTTTAAACCAACTTGCACATTTGTTCTTAATCAAAGACTTTAATTTACTCATCTGTGATGCTAAGATGCTCCTATATGACAGACTAACTTTCTTTGTCTTCATTTAATTTTTTAATATACATTCAAAAAACATGAGGTTCCTATATACCCCCACCCCCTCCCCCCACTCCTCCCCCCATAACAACAATCTCCTCAATCATCATGAGACATTCATTGTATTTGGTGAATACATCTCTGAGCACCACTGTACCTCATGGTCAGTGGTCCATATCATAGTCCATACTCTCCCACAGTTCACCCAGTGGGCCATGGGAGGATATACAATGTCCGGTAACTGTCCCTGCAGCACCACCCAGGACAACTCCAAGTCCAGAAAATGGCCCCACATCTCATCTCTTCCTCTCACTCTCTACCCCCAGCAGCCACCATGGCCACTTTCTCCACACCAATGCCACATTTTCTTTGATTACTAATCACAATAGTTCATGAATAGAATATCAGTAAGTCCATTCTAATCCATACTCTATTCCTTCATCCTGTGGACCTTGAAATGGTTGTGTCCACTCCACATCTATATCAAGAGGGGGCTTAGATTCCACATGGATGCTGGATGCAATTTTCCTGCTTTTAATTGTAGGCACTCTTGGCTCCCTGGTGTGATGGTTGATCTTCTTCACCTCCATGTTAGCTGAGTGGGGTAAGTCCAATAAACCAGAGTGTAGGAGCTGAAGTCAGACTAACTTTTATTGTCACAGAGATTGAGCAAAAACCTAGAGTGAATATAAAATGGAAATCCAAAGACACTGTGGAGTTTTGAAATAAAATTTACTCCTTTGAAGCAAATGGCTTTAGGATATGATAATCAGAGTCTAGAACAAACTTTTTAACCCAGCGTTTTTCTCAACAAAATGAAGGAAAGGAGGCTTCCAATGTGAAAGAGCTTTATTGTAAATACAAAGATTGTATAGCGTTCTCAATGCACCTTCAAAGTGAGCAGCATCTTGCACAGATTAAAGGCAGAATAAGGCAGAAGTAGAAACCCTATGTACAGTCAGTTTCCCTATGGTGGTCTTGCCTGTTACATTCTATCTCCTAAACTCTTTTAGGCTGTCAAGTAGCACAAAGACATTCATTACCATTTCATTTGACTAGTTCAATTATTGAATTAGATATCACATATGTTATTTATCCCATTATCAGAAAAATAAATTGCAGTTGAAAACCCATTAATCAGTTCTACCTCCAATCTATTGCTTGGGCAAAAGTCTTCAGATATTCTGTACAAGTATATCAAAATAGTGCAGAGTGTAGTCAAAAACTGTTTTACATACATTATCCCATTTAATCATCAAATCATCAATATTAGAGAGACATTACTACGGTTACAAGTCAATAAACTTGTTCAAGATGACACAGCTTCAAAGGGTCAACAATCAGTGTTCTAAATTATGTCAATGCACTGAATTTCTCCAAGTGCAATTATTAATTTTCCTAGGAATTCTTTCTGGTTTCTTCACCTTCTGAACTCACTGGCATCTCATTTACTTTCCTATAAATTTCAAAATTATTAAAATTACTTTCAGAAACACCTTGAAATAACTAGTGTTCTCAAGAGGGCTAATGCTTTTATCATAAAAATCCATTTAAGAATTCTCTTTAAGGAACAATGATTATTACTGCTGCCAAATATACATTTTTTTTACATGAAGTGTGATATCTAATAGAGCTAGTATCTTGATTGATTAGAGACACTTCAGAATGGCATCACAAAAGAAAACTTCCAGGAACATGCTTGACTTAGCAACTACATTTTCAATTTCCTTTTTCAAGTATTTACATTTATGATTCCTGTAGAAAACAATAACCCTGCTCACATTTGCAATGAGCTCTTTTATTTATAGGTTAAATCCGGTTAATAATGTTTTATGGTTTCATCAGACACTTGATTCCTGAATAAATGCAAAACAGTACAAATGAGCAAACAGATAAAGAAAATGTAAATGGCAACAGAGGAAGTCATATATTAAGGAATAATCATGAATAAGTAACAGGAGTGTTCAAAGCTGCTCAATGCCTTTAGATGAGTATATTAGTAAGTAGTCAACATACAATAACTTTTATTTGCTTAGTAAGGAAAACACATTAGGAAACTAAGATTGTGATTTGATCATTTTGCATTTAACTTCGTACAAAAGTCATAGTGTAAGGGACTTTCTGTGTTTTTTATATTAAAGAGCTATAACTTCTTAAACTTAAATTTAATTGATTTAAGGTTAAAGTAATTGGATGCTGATGGAGTTTTTTTATTAACCAAGAATTACTGCCTTCTATGATAATTTTGCCTTCTTCCTGAGACATGTTTTTTCTTAAAGAATACATAATGATTGATGGATTCATTCAAAATTTCAAATATTAATATTTTAACCTTTTTTCACATAATAAATATTTACTTCATTTAAGTGAGACCACTGAAGCTAATTATACATATCCACAGCAAAACTGCAACCTCTATAATTGAATTTTAAATGCTGAAAGCATTAGTTGTAAAAATATTATTATTTTATTTATATAAGTAGTCAGGCCTAGATTATTAATAATAAATATGAGAAATTCAATAAAAGTAAGATTTAGTAATGTACCATATAAAATACAAAATGAAATAGAAATAATCTACCATTGTAATTTATGCATTATATGATTAATGTTCTCCCATATATATAAATAAATATAATATGTAATATTTCCATTCTCTGTTTCTCTAGGGTCTTCATCTAAAAGATCTGAGAATAAACTCATTATTTTAAAATGTTATTTCAGTGTTACTTCTATTTATAAAATAAAATAATTTTCTACAATTTACTCCCTATATTTAATACACTTATTTTAAATTTCTAAACAAATTCAGTTCTAACACAGAGCAGAAGAAATCCACCAATGAAATAAAGTGATGTTTACTACTTATCAGTACAGTATACAACAATTGTACTAAAATAAGCCAAATATTTTTATTTTGGGTTTTCGTTTATTAAGAGGTTTTCTTTCTGCTCAATGCAAATTGGAATTGTTTGTGCTTTACCATCCAAAGACCATCAGGAACACACCTATGTGTCAAAACAATGTTATATTTATTGTATTAGATACAGTTAGGAAGAAGAATGAACATCTTGGCAAGAAGTAGTTGGGATGGGGACATTGTAGAATTTGACCATATGGTGGGTGATTCTAAGGAAGATTTAAGGAAGCAGGGCTCAATTCTACACTACAAACTGCCAGAAAACAGAAAAAAATTGGTTGATGATTGAAAACCATGGTACTTTTGGATAGGGGTGGATCAAAGCTGGGGACAGGTTTATCAATCACTCATTTTGAAAGAAGATAATTACTTTTCTCATTAAAGAGTGCCCTTGTCTCTGGTTTATTCTACCACAATCACAAAGTAGCCTGTCTTATCATTGTTTATATTCCCTCAATACTGTTTATGTCCACCTGAGAATATTAAGGCCTAGTTGTCAGATGCTAAAGTCATTGTTCACTTTTTTAGTGCAGATTTACTGAGTACAGAAAAATATTTCAAGCCTTTTCTTGAGTTTTTAAAATATTTATTTTTAAAAAAGTTATTTAAATATCAATACTTAATCATGAAACTAGAGAAATATTCTTGGCTTATGGAAGTATAGGCAGTCTTTGCTTTGCACAGTGGACATCTAACACGGCCTACTACACACACTTTCAATCTATTTTGTATTCATTTAACTAGCACAATTTAAATTATTGAAGTCCTAAGAACACTGCTGAAGAACACAGATTTTAGAGATCAGATTTGCATCTTTCATGTCTTAATTGTGTGACCCAAGTTCTCTGAACCCATATTCTTTCTTTAAACAAATGTAATTACTTTCCATAATACTTGTGGAAATCAATTGCCCAGTAGATATGAAGTTTTGGGTCCATAACAATTATTCAATTGATAATAATTCATAAGTATGCTTTCATGAAGCTGGATGTTCATATCTGGAAGTCATCCCTAAGATTCTGCCTTTCCTCAACATGATGTCAAATATATCCATTGTTTCCCATTTCCAGAATTACAGCTTTAACTACAAACTTTTTAATTGTTTCACATTTTTGTGAATATAAATACTTAGTTGTCATTTCAACTAAAAAAAAATTATCTTAATAATTTTCTTCACCGCATTGCGAAGGAGGTAAATTAGACTTGTTCAGTGCAATTGTAAATTTATGAAGGACTATCCTCCAAACATAACCTATGCTAATTCTTTTAGGATGATAGGCAGGTTCAAGGCACTTTTCTTTTAAGAAAGTATTCCTTTGCATTTTCTTCAAGGCCTATTACAAATATTTCCTGCTTGTCTCCCTGTAAGACTATTTAATGCAGCCATGATCTCCTAAGAGGGCATAAGGCCTACATTTTTCATTACACATTTTGGTTCTATATGATACTTGAAGTTGCTGGTCATATACGATGGTCTGCAAGACAACTATATAAAGCACTTGAAGTATGTGAGCACATTTCACATCTGAATTAAGGGGTGAAGGAATCTTTCATGGAATACACACTTTAGAAAACTTGGAATTTCAAAGGGTTGAGAGATTGCATAGAGAAATTACATGAAAAAAGAATGTTGTTTCTGGAACTTGAAACTATCGCTACTAGGTGCACAATATATGTTCTTTGGTTAAGAACTTTTTGGGACAGGGATACTCTATAAATAATGCTATCAACATAATGTATTCCTTTTGAGTTCTTGTTATCCAGTTGAGTTGCTTTGTTTCATTTATCTAGCTCACCACATACTCCCACCTCATACTCAACCACTTTTTCTACACCCTAAGTTTCTTTTTCATTATTAAATGTGTTTCAATTCTTGTAAGTCACAAGACTTCCTTTTAACACACACTGCAATGAAAACTGAATAAATAGCTTAAAAGAGTTAATGTTCTTTGGAAAGTGTTCTAAGAGCTTTCAGGGTATATTTATATCCTATGAGAATTAACATAATACAGTCTAAAACTTTTAATATAAACTGCTAAAAATGAAATAGAACACTACAAAATCTAATAATATGAATTCCAGAATGTATTCTTAGTTTGATTTGCTATTAAGCCCTATCCTTTCTACTTTTTATTAATATTGTATATAATATCCCTTATATACATTTGATGCAAGAATAAACTTTAAATCCATGATTTCAAATTATGGCTCATTTTAAACCCATAGAAATACAAGGGAAAGAGCTGTAAGCCCAAGTCTTTCAACTGATCCACAAATGGCACTATCTTCTTTAACGGTAACTCCACATAAGGTAGGGAAATTTTATTATTCCCCAGAGTTCCTATATTTCAGGCATCCAGATGATAAGCTATAAAATGGACCATATTGTTCTTTGTTGTAAATCTTCTTTCATTGTGATAGAATTGGTCAAGAGTGCCTGTAGATGTATTATTTTTCAAATCCAGATATTGTAGAGAAATTGTGTACATAAAAAAGTATAATAGTCTATCAAAATTCTGAAAGATTTAAGGTACCAAGACATTTCATAAAAATAGAAATAAGTAAAATGCTGAAGTGCTTTAGGTCACTAATGATCTATTCTAAATTGAACATGCCCAAAGAATTTGCATAGCCTGCAGAGAATGTTGTGGAAATTAAATTTATTTTATGGGCTACATAATTATTATTAGCATGCTATAATAGAGAACATTTGGGTACTTAGTTGATGCTGCTCATCGTTAGTTCCATGAAACTGCAGTCCTTTGTGAAAGAAGCTAAATCAATCAAGATGGTTCCAGTCCTGCCACAAAAAATATATATTTACTGCCCAATAACAAGCATTCACAGAAGAGTTGGGAGAGTGCTAGAGTAGAAAGATCTTTTCATTTTGTACATTTGCATACAGCATTAAGTGGATAGATATCTGGGGGTGGCTAAAACTTTGGCCAGTATTTCTACAAATAAACCACATAGAAACATTCATTCACAGGATATAAGTTATGTGAATGCTATTAGTACATATTCACCCATGTGGGGAGGCCAAATTCAAACTCTAATTGTAAGACGGATTCATTTATATTCAGATATTAGGCTATAATAACATGTAAATGGGGCTTTATAAATATATTTCAACTTATAGAATATTTTCGCTGGCATTGAATTAAATCACAATAAAGTATACATTATATTCAAATAATCAACTTTACAAATAGAAACTAAAAAAATACCAATAATATTTCATGTAATTCTGATGTTAATACCTAATTTCTTATACCCGAGGACCTGAACAAAATATTTGCCAGGTATAATTTCCATTAATTTCTCTTTTCTGGAACTTTCCTTCTGCTTTCCTTCGCTTCTCCTATCCTCAATTATCATCTGCTTTTTATAAATCAAAAGAAATGTAAGTAACAATGCAAATATCTAAATGAAACAAAAAGCTGTTCTGTTGCTTTTTACAAATCAGTTCATACTTTTTTGAAATTTGGAAAATCACAAAATCAAAAAGAAAAAAGAAGATAAGAAAGAACAGGAAGAAAATATGTAAGTCACTATCGAGTGATAAAAATTGATAAAAAGGGAGTGGATGTAGGTTAAGTGGTTGAGTACCTGCTTCCCACGTAGGAAGCTGCAGGTTCAATCCTCAATGCCTCCTGAAAACAAACAAACAAACAAATGAAAAAAAAAAAAAAAACAACTCTTTTGGGAAGCAGATGTAGCTCAGTGGTTGAGTGCCTGCTTCCCATGTATGTCCTAGATTCAATCCCCAGTACTACTTAAAAAGAAAATTGTTAATAAGCGGATAATATCCTATGATATATTGAAAACTTCTCTTTCGAAATCTTTTCTGTAACCTAGTGTAGCCTATAAATTTCATTCTAATGGTTATCCCTCATATGGAAGTTCTATACTTAGCTTTCTGAGGAACCACTAAAATGTCTTCCACAGTGACTTACACCACTTTACATTGCCACCAGCAATGAATGAGTGTTCCTATTTCTCTGCAACCTTGCCAACACTTGTTACTTTCCATTTTCTTAATATCAGCCATTTTTTATGGTTGTAGAATGGTATTTTATTATAAGTTTGTTTTTCATTTCCCTAATGGTTAATGATGTTGAGCATTTTTTATGTGCTTTCAGTCCATTTGTACATTTCTTTAGAGACATGTCTATTCAAGTCTTTTGCACATTTTAAATTTGTATTCTTTGTCTTTTTTTTTTAAGCTTAAGGGTTATCTTATATACCCTGGATATTAAACCTTTATTGAATATGTGGTTTCCAAATATTTTCTCCCATTGTGAAGGTTGTTGTTTTACTTTCATGGGGCACAAAATTTTTAATTTTGATGCAATCCTATTTATCTATTTCTTCACTTATTGTTTGTGCTTTGGGTATAACACAATGTTTTGAAAATGCTTCCGTACATTTTCTTCTGAGATTTTGCTAGTTTTAGCTCTTATATTGAGGCATTTGACCCATTTTCAGTTAATTTTTGGATAAGGGGTCAGGTAGGAGTTGTCTTTCTTTTTGCAAATGGAGATCCAGTTTTCCCATACCATATGTTAAAGAGACTATTCATTCTCAATTGAGTGGTCTTTGCCATCTTGTCAAAAGTCAGTTTGCCATAAATATGAGAACTGAATTCTAAGATCTACCGTATTACCCAGCCATCCCACTACTAAGTATATACCTATAAGAATTGAAAGCAGGAACTCAAACAAATAGTTCCACACTGATTTCCATAGCAACATTATTCACAACTGTCAAAAGATGGAGGCAACCCAAGTGTTCACAACTGATGAATGCATAAATAAAACGTAATATATACACACAATGGAATATTAATCAGCTATTAAAATGAAGTCTTGATACATGTGACAACATGGATGAACTCTGATAGTATCAGGTTTAGTGAAATAAGCCATGTACAAAAGGATAACAATTGTATGATCTAATGATTTGAAATAATTAGAATAAGAAAACCCATAGAGTCAGAATCTAGACTATATGGAATAGGGTGGGGATAGGAAATGGGAAGTTAAGGTTTAAATGTACAGGATTTCTGTTTGGAATAATGGGGATATTTTCGTAATAGATGGCGATGATAGTAGCACATTGTGAATGAGATTACAAGCACTGAAATCTATATCTGAATGTGATTAAAATGGGAAATGTTAGATTGTACATATGGAAACAGAATAAAAATTTCTAAAAAATCCATGAATCTATACTACACAGTCAGTGAACCCTATTTTAAACCATTGACCAAAACTAACTGTACAATTATTTAAGTGTGCTATGATCAATTGTTATAAGTATTCCACACTAATGCAAGGTATTATTATAGGGAAGTATATGACAATCTTAATTTTATGCATAATTGTTCTGTAAACCTACAACTGCTCCTAAAGAGGAAAAAAATTAACTTTAGCTTGCATTTGTGGTGATATCTTAGTCTCCTTT
This sequence comes from Dasypus novemcinctus, assembly GCF_030445035.2. Taxonomy (NCBI): domain Eukaryota; kingdom Metazoa; phylum Chordata; class Mammalia; order Cingulata; family Dasypodidae; genus Dasypus; species Dasypus novemcinctus. The sequence goes on from NC_080673.1 coordinate 60,281,340, forward strand.
TATTAGTATGGCTCCAGTTACTGCTGTTTTTTTCTAATAGAAAATAAGCAGATCTGAGCAATAATAAGACATACAGAAGTCTACTGCCCTTCAGGTATACTCTAGAAAATATCAATGCAATTGTTTTTTGCCTCAATATTCTAAACCTTTATATGTTAAGTTTTATGCTGGATCCCTTCTCATTTAAGTGACATTGTTTAATTAGTTTATAGACAGTTTTACCTTTTGGCTGGAAAATAATAAATTGAGTCTGAGTGTAGCCTGTAAAACTCCCAAGCACATGAAAATCATTGATTTTGTTACTTTATATGTCACATTACACATTATCGAACATTCTTGTTAGCTATTGGAACCCACAGGTTTACCATTTAAAAATTTCATAACTGTTGTGTGAAAAAAAAAAGAACTCTTTTGCAGTACTTCTGTCATATCTATGCGTTTCCATTGCAATACCCAAAAATACAATGTTGAATAAATACAGAACATTACCTAGACCTATCTAAGCCTGTTATTTTGTTCAAGGGACAACAATGTTTGGTTTTTTCTTTCTTTCATGTTTTCATTTTGCTGTTCAGTTACTGAGGTCAGGTTAACTAATTTAATTAGGTATCTGGAGAGTAGTGGAGTAATACAGACCTTACTCATGCTTTAAAAACATACACTATGCTTGGAAAATCAACAGGGTTAAAAATACAAATTGTGCAGAAGGAGCAATAGTTTATGACTATAGTGTCACAGAAGTTGCACAGTTGGGCAATAGTTGGGTGTTGCAATGTTTCCTGATTATATAAATTCCACATAGCCTGTTTTATTAATTTTAGAGCATGACTAAATTCCTTAATTCAGAAAAATAGCTCAAAAGACCATGGGGCTTTGGGAACTGGTTGGTCATTAAAGAGAGCTTGGTTCATGTATTAGGTGAATGAAAAAGAGAAGAGCCATGTATACATGGCAGAACTCTATTGACCAGTTTGTGTAATGACTTTAATGTGCATGACACAAATAAGGAATCTGCATCTTTTAAATTATAGTGAAGAATTGAACCCCAAGATATCTAACTGAATAGATTCTCATTCATTCCAAAATTCAATGAAACTGACAGATAAAATGTAACAAAAATAAATGAATAAACTTGAAAACATGATAGAAAGCAAGGAGGGATGCAAGCAGAAGTTCAGAATGATAAAGACTTTCAGGAAGATATGAAACAGAGAAAGTGAAGATAAAGTCTACTTTTCAGTAGAGTGAAAAGTCAAGAAGTCAAAGTTCAAAGAAATAAAAACAGTGGGGATTGGGAAAAACAGGTCATGGAAGACCAATCAGGCAATTAATTAAAGAGTGGAGTGATGAGGTGTGTTGTTTCTGAATGTCAGAAGACAATAGAGTGAAGTCATCAATTCCTGCAGGAATTTATTTAAAACATGAAATTATTACCCAACTGTATGAAATATTAATAATTTATAGGAACAATGCATGTCACTTTGGACATGCAAGTTTACCATGAAGAACATTGTTGGAGATGATTATACATGTTCTTAAGAAAATGAAGAATAGTTCCAAGTTAGAGAAAGATACATAGGAAATACTGTCACTTACAGAAATATACAAAATGTCCAACTAATTAGGGCTGATAAATCATTATATACAATTAACATATTTTTAATTATATTAAAATTTAATTTATTAGAATTGATATTTAAAGTGATTGCATACTCGACTGCCCTAACCCATTCGGAGCCACCAATTCTCTCAAGAGATACATTTCCCTCTGTTTGAGAACATCAGTCCTCCCCAGGATGTGGCTATACCTTCACTCTCATTGTATGGGCCTCCACCCAATGATATAACCCCCTATGAAAAAAATGACCATTCACACACTCCTTAGGAGCCTGCCCTGTGTCAGATGACCCCCTTAAGCATCTTAAACATGTAATCTTCCTTATTATATTTTCTAAAGAGTTTTCTCAACATTATACTCTCAACCACATACCTGACAATCTCCTATGTTCATATGTTCCCCCACTCTCCCTTCAATTTCTTGGCCCATTTGAACCATCCTCCCATCCCTAGCCTCTCTCAAGCCTGCAAAGTCCCACCCAAAGGTATCCCTATGCTCCCATTTTATCCCTTCCCTGTACAAATATTTACCTCCAGCTTTTCATAGATTTCACCCATGTAGGTGTCAGCTTGCAAACTTCCTCTTCCCCCAACTTCCTTTAAGCCTATCATCCACTCTCTAGTTCTCTAAGACAGCTTGGTTTACTTATTTCATATCAGAGAAGTCATGTAGTATTTGTCCTTCAATGCCTGGGTTGCTTCACTCAAAATAAGGTCCTCAAGATTCATCCATGTTATCACATATGTTTGTACTCTATTCCTTCTTATAGTTGAGTTGTATTTCATTGTATGCATATACCACATTTTATTTATCCATTCATCTGTTGATGGGCACTTGGGCTTATTCCAACTTTTGGCAATAGTAAATAGTGCTGCTATGAGCATTGGTGTGCACATATAGGTTTGTGTCCTTGTTTTCAGTTGCACTGGGTAAATACCCAGCAGTGCAATTGCTGTGTCATATGGCAAATCTATAGTTGTTTTTTTTCAGAAACTGCCAAATTGTTCTCCAGAATGGCTGAATCCTTCTGCATTCCCAACAGCAATGGATGAGTGTTCCCATTCCTCCACATCCTTTCTAACTTTTGTAGTCTTCTGTTTTTTTTCATAGCTGTCAGTCTCATAGGAGTAAGATGGTATCTCATTGTAGTTTTGATTTGCATTTCCCTAACAGCTAGTTATTTTGAGCATTTTTTTCATGTGCTTTTTAGCCACTTGTATTTCTTCTTTGGAGAAGTGTCTGTTTAAATCTCTTGCCCATTTTTTAAATGGGTTATTTATCTTTTCATTTTCAAGATATAGGAGTTCTTTATATATGCAGGATATTAGTCTCCTATCAGATATATGGTTACCAAATATTTTCTTCCATTGGTTAGATTGAATCTCCTGATTGTCCAGGTGACAGCCAGGTCCTGAGCCTCAGCAAACTTGCAACTCCTATCCTCTGGTTCATTGGAATGACCCCAGCCAGCTAGCAGGGAGGTGAAGAAGGTCAACCACCACACCAGGGAGCCAAGAGTGCCTACACCTGCAAGCAAGAGAATTGCATCCATCCATGTGGAATCTAAGCACCCTCTCGATATAGAGGTGTAGTGGACATAACCATCCCAGGGTCCACAGGATGGAGGAATAAAATATTGATTAGAACGGACTTACTGATATTCTACTATGGAACTATTGTGATTAGTAATGGAAGAAATTGTAGCATTGATGTGGAGAAAGCGGCCATGGTAGCTGCTGAGTGTAGGGAAAGGGAAGAAGAGATATGATGTGCGGGCATTTTTAGGACTTAGAGTTGTCCTGCGTGGTACTGCAGGTCAGATGACAGACATTGTATGTTCTGCCATGGCCTACTGGGTGGACTGGGGGAGAGTGTAAACTACAATGTAAACCATTTTCCATGTGGTGCAGCAATGGTCCAAAATGTATTCACCAAATGCATTGAATGTGCCATGATGATAAAGAGGTCATTGATGTGGAAGGAGTAGGGTGAGGCGGTGGAGGGTATATGGGGACCTCTTATATTTTTTAATGTAACATTTAAAAAAATAGAGAAAAAATAAAATAAGAAAAAAGAAATAAAGTGATTGCAACAAAATATATGAGTTAATTTTGGGATTTGCTGAAGTGGATAGGTGGAAAAGAAATTGTATTTTGAGTAAAAGGGTAGGAATTACAGTCACAACCTCAAAGGAAACCACTAGATTAGAAAATTGATGCATATCTTGTTAAGCATGAGAGTAATAAAATCAATTTATAAATTATTTACATACATAGACATATATCTAATTAATATTAATATAGGAAAGGTTGAAATGAGCAAAAGTTTGCAGAAAATATGCATTAAAAGTGAGCTCTCTCTTATATACATGACATGAAGCAGAGAGAATAAGGATAAAGTTGAAGGGAACTTGGAAAGATAAAATTCCAGAAGCTGCAAAGAATATCACAAATATTAAAAAACAGTGATAGTGGTGGTGTGGACCACTCCTTTCAAAATGGAGGGTAAGATGCTTCAGTGTTCCATTTCCCCATAGAAATTTTGGACTACCAGCAGGAACTGGCAGAAATATCTTTTTGAAAGTTCCTGAAAACAGTTAGAGGGCTGCAGTAACAGGGACTCTAACTGGTCCTTCCCCAACACTTCACCGACTCAGTGTAGAGCTAGCCTTTACTCCCAATGTGGTTCCCTGGCCCCAAGTCTTCAGTAACCCTCATGCACATGTTGGTACCATGTATGTCTAGTCCAATCTGTCTGGTGGTGGTCTGAGGGACTCACTAGTCCAGAATTTGTCTTGCATGTAGAAGGCAGTGCACCTAGTTCTACAATGCTGTGGGAGAGCAGTCAAATCATACTATCTGAAGCAAATGATTGCTGACTGTAGGATATACAGTGCAGTGCAAGGACTGTGAGAAAACTGTTTTCTAATGAAGAGGGGGTATACATATCCATATAAATGGGTTAATTCCTTGGGCAACATGCACATGTCCAAGATAAGATCCATACACAGAGATGATCAAGACGCCTGTGTATTAGCTTGTGTGGAGTGAGTTGCTACATGGAGTGTCATGAGAACACAAGCTCAAGTACAACAAAGACTTTCAGAAAATGACCAATTTACTACTTACACAACACAAAGTGCCCAAGAGAGCAGAGAAAGTGAGCTCTTCATAGCTGGTCTCCTGGAAGAGGCCAACTGCTTAGGTCAGGGTCAGTGGATGGTGGCTCCCCATGACCCACTTTGCATCTGAGAGGAGAGACACCTATACTGCCTAAGAGTGATTATTTATATAGCCAGGTAGAGGACACCTGCTACCGAGATTTCTTGCCCTGATAAGCACTTAAAACTGCTTGTTCCCAGGTACAATTTAAGGTTAATTTACAGCCAGGCCTTTCCATTAGACCCAAGGTCTTTACCAGGTTGTGGAACGGAAACATACTGAAATATCTACACACAATAGAAAATGGAGTGCTGGGTAATGGCCATTAAATTATGTCCATCTGTGACTTCCCTAGATGATTGGTGTAATCCTCTAAACTGATTGTATGCATAAGTCCTAAAAAAGAACACTGGCACAGATCAATCTGGGAAAACTGGAAATGATATTTTCTTTTTTACCTTGTAGGATTTTTTGTTGTTGTTAGCTCTTGGAAATCAAATAAAACTCTGTCCAGGTAGATAGAAGCTTCAGGAACATATTCCTCTGAATTTCAATTCCAGCAACAATGCAACAAAATATCAAAATATCCAGGTTTGAACCAAAGGTCACAAAACATACAAAGAAACAGGAAGTGAAGGCTCACCCAAAGTAGAAGATTAATACATTAGAAATCATCAATGAGGAGAATCAGACCTGGGACATGCCAGACATAGACTTCAATAAAATGGTCTGAAATATGCTAAAAAGTTAAAGGAAAACATAGAATAGAAACTATTGGAAATCAGGAAATCAATAGAACACAAAAAGAATATTACTAGAGAGGAGGAAACCAAACACAGCTGAAGACCACAGTAACAGAAGTAAAAAATTCCCCAGATAAGTTCAATGGTAGACTGGAACAGGCAAAATAATCAGAGGACTTAAAATAAGACAAGTAAAATCACTCATTCTGAGGAGCAGAAAGAAGATAGAATGATGAAAAGTGAACAGAGGCTGCAGACTCTGTGGAACACCATTGAACATGCCAATGTTGGCATTGTGTGAGTCCCAAAAGAAGAAAGAAAGGAGAGAAGAGACTATTCAAAGAAATAATGATTGAAACCTTCAAAAAATAAATGAGAAGAATGAATATAAACCTCTAAGATGTCCAACAATCATGATAATCCCCAGTAGACCCATGGCATATCATATTATACTCAAGCTGTTGAATGTCAAAATAAAGGGGGAATTCTGAAAGTCACAAAAGAGAAGCAATATGTCACAAACATGGGAACCTAGTAAGATTAAATGCCAATTTTTCATTGGAAATCATGGAGAAAAAAAGGCAGTGGAATGATATATTTAAAGTGTTGAAAGCAAAAAATTGCTAAACAAGAATTTTATATGTGGCAATACTGTCCTTCAAAAATGAGGGAGAAATTAGAACATTCCCAGATAAACAAAATCTGATGGAGTTTGTCACTACTAGACCAGCTCTACAAGAGATGCTTCAGCAAATGCTTCAGGTAGAAACAAAAAGACAAGAGAAAATAGATTAGAGACAATTGTAGAAATAAACATCTTTGGGGAGGGTAAAAACATAGGTTAATATAAATGCCAGTACTATGATATCTTTGTCCTGTAACTCCATTTTTTTCCTTCCTACAGGATTTAAAAGGCAAATGCATAAACTGTAATGATAAATCAGTGGGTTTGGATTCATAATTTATAAACATGTAATTTGTAAGAACTACATAAAGGCAGGGGGATTGTGGGATACAGGGACATAGTTGTGTGTACTTTTGAAGCCAAGTGAGTAATAACACAAAAAACATATTGTTACAGATTTAAGAAATTAAATGTTAGCTCCATGTTGATTACAAAGAAAATATATCAGGAAATGTAATCCTACAGAAACAGAAATTAGAGTACAGTTTTCTGAGGACAGGAGGCAGTGGGAATGGGAAGTCAGTACTAATGGGTAATAGGGGTTCTGTTAGTGGTGAAGGGAAAATTTTAGTAATGGATGGTAGTGAGGGTCCTGTAATATTGTGAATGTGACTAGTCTCATTGAAAGATATGTCTGGGAGTGGTCATAATGGGAAAGTTTATGTTGCATAGATGTTCCCACAATTTTTAAAAAATAAAGAAAGAGTAACCAAAGAGACAGTGACAATTAAATTCAGTAGATGATCCTGGATGGGATTTTGCAACAGAGAAAGGACTGAAAGGGTCATTACTGGGACATATAAAAAGTTGGAAAACAGACTTTTAATTTTATATCAATTTTAAGCTTTTTGAACATGATACCTTCACTGAAGGTTGTCACATAATTGAATATCAATGTTCTTAAGAAATGTATATGATAGCATTAATTGTTTGAAAAGCATGATGCTTATCTCGTACACTCAAAAGTTCAGAAAATGGATTAATAAATAGGCAGAAAATAGATAGATGGATATATATATATATATAAGATAGATAGATAGATAGATAGATACATAGATAGATAAAAGAATTATTAGGCAAATGTTAAAATTGGTGGATCTTGGTATAGCTGATGGTTTAGTGGAATGTTGGAGTTTTCTGTACTGAGTTTGTATAACTTTATAACTACCTCTAAATTGGAAGTATTTCCAAATAAAAAGTAAAATAAAACCACTTGTGCTGGGAATTAGTGTTTGCATATATGTATACACATATGCACACAATGCATGCACACAACCGTTTGTATACATATCTGGTATTGTATACACTGAATCTTAACCAAAACCACTAGGAAGAGAGAAGACGTGAGATTTGTGGGGGAGAGAGTGAAGTAAGGCTCTCATTTCTTCATATATATATATATATATATATATATATATATATATATATATAACCACTTGAGTTTTATTTCTTATCTATTGCTTTAATTCACATATTACTTCTGTGATGAAAATAAACCTGTAATAGTTGTAAATGACATCTATAAATTAATCTCATGATTTTTAAATCACTTTTCTAATATGTATACTTTCAATATATACTATTGTATTTTTTTATTAGTCTGCCCTAAAACTCTATTGCAGAGCAATGTATCTTTAGCAGCAAGGAACAATGGGATTTTGTGTTAGAAAAGCCTGAATTTAAAACCCTCTCCTTCCTTTTCTACTTTTTGATCCTAAGATAGTTCCTTAACCTTTAAATCTTATTTCCTTCTAGGGTTTTTGTGAGGGAAAAAAAAAAAAAAAAAAGCATATAGAGATCTTGGCTTGTCCCACAAAAAAATGCTGAAATCATCATTAGAGTCATGAGGATAATAATAAAAACAGTGGAGAATTTCTTGATCTTAATATTCAGAAGAAAATTCAGCCACTGTTTCCCTAAAGCCCATTCCTCATGCTAACTTCAGTATGTCATTCATTCTTTCATTTTATATTCATGTATTATTTAATGTATGTTTAATCTACATATCACCAAAGGATCATCGCCACCACTGCCTTTATCAAATGCGCCATTCACACTGAGCAATTTGCCATTTCCTGGACATTCTATGCAGTTTCCGAACACTCTTAAGAAACTCTATTCTTTCTATCCTTCAACTTTTTGAATCCTAACATCAAATGTCTCCTATTCTTTAATACTACATTTTAAAACACAGTTTCCTTTGTTTTTGTTGATATTTTTCTTCATTGTTTTAAAAATTGGTTCCAGGTGGAATCTGAGCCTCCTCTTGACATAAAGGTGCAATGGACACAACCAATCCAGTGTCCACATAGAAGAGGTGGCATTGGATTGGGAAAAGTGGACATAATGGACAAAGGGTATGGGGAAAGGCAGGAAGAGATGAGAGGTGGAGGCGTCTTCGGGACATGGAGCTGCCCTGGATGGTGCTTCAGAGGTAATCACCGGACATTGTAAATCCTCACAGGGCCTACTTGATGGAATAGAGGAGAGTATGGGCCATGATGTGAACTAATGTATATGAGGTGCAGAGGTGCCCAAAGATGTACTTACCAAATCCAATGGATGTGTCATGATGATGGGAACGAGTGTTGTTGGGGGGGGGGAGAGGGGGGGTGGGGGGGTGGGGTTGAATGGGACCTCACATATATATTTTTAATGTAATATTATTACAAAGTCAATAAAAAAAAAAAATTAAAAAAAAAAAATTGGTTCCAAATATCAGTTGGCTTTTTTTTTAAGCTTTTTATCTTATTCTTTGGGTGTCAGGGTGTATTCCAGCTTGCTTGTTATAATTCAACACATGACTAGCTTGCCTTATTAAATATTGTCTGCATATGGTGATATTTATGGGAAATATGCTGAAAAGTAATTCTGGCTTGCCCTCCCACCTTTATGTTATACAGCCCTTCAAATAACATGATAGCCAAAGCTGAAGAACAATACACCAGATGCTTACCCTTAGAAACCAACAAACAGAAAAAGATCTTAAAATACCCTCAGCAATACAATCTCATTTTACATTGAAAATAATCACCATGATAACTAATAATTCCATTACAGGAAAATGTTGCAAAAAGAGAAACAACACAAAACTTCTCAATTTAAATGGAAATCTATGCACGGTATATCCCCAGGACTTGGGTCAGAAATTTGATATCTGACAACATAGGCAAGAAACCACAGACTGAGAGAATATGAGCAAATCTAGAGATCTTGTGTCTCAAAAAATAAGTCTAAAAAGCTGTTTAGAGTTCAGAAGAAAGTAGACAATGGATGCATCTTGATCCAATATTTAGCATAAATACAGAATATATAATGCAGGGTAGTCAATATATATTTGAATGTCAATATATCCATTCTGTTATTCATTCATCTGGTAACTTTTATTGTTCATTATATTCTGGGCACCTGCTATGTGCCCAGGTGATCAATGTAAAAGAAATGTGTCTCTGCCTCTTTGAATATCATAGTTTAATGTTAATGATGTGAAATATCAACTTAATAAAAAGATACACAAGAAATTTAGGTACAAAACAGAGATGGTGAGTATCTTTACCTAGAGATGAGGAAAGGATGAATCAGGAAAAGGCTTCCCAAATTATGAGGCATTTTACTTGACTCTTGAAATGATAGTTATGAACTGGTCAAGTGAATAAGGGGAAAATGGGCATTCCGGATAAGACATACAACAAATTCCCAAAATAATCACAGGGTTTGAATATTTGAGAAGTGTTAATAATTATTATGAAAACAAGAAGAATATGTTTTAACTAATCCATATAGATTCTAAAATTGTTACTCTTAGAACAAGTTTCTCTTTGATAAAAAAAAATATATATATACACACACACAAATCCTTTTGAGTACATTCTGTAAGCCATTTAACTTATTTTACTGTCATTGCAAGATCACTTATCCCTGAATTTCAGTCATTTTCAAAATGAAAAAAAAATACATGATATTGAATTCTTCACAAGAATTTTTGGGTGTCAGAATTTGAAGAAGTTTTAAAATCATTAATAACAGGTATCTAATCCTGTGCTCTAACAATTCCTATGACACATGATCTTATGAAAAAAATTTTGAATACTGCTGGAATTACTGTTAGAAATGTTAGAAAGCTACTTATTTTAAGTCAAACTGTCTTCCAGTAAATGCCACTTATTATTCATCATTATAGTCACCCTTCTCCACCAGCACAACTAACCTCAGTTTCACATTAAACATAAAAAAGTACCTAATCCTTTTTTTCACATGAAAGCCCTTTAAATGCATGCCTGTACTTACACTATCTTTACATTTAATGATTAAGAGTTCTCAACATGGAAATAACTGATATCAAATCTCATTTAGCTGGATGATCATGGAAAAGTTATAAGTTCTTATTTGTAAAATGAGGGCCATCATAATAAACACCTACATCACAGAATTTTTATGATAATTGGATATATGTTAAAATGTATATAGTGTTTAGAAAAAATAGTAAGTACTTAGTAAGTATTGGAAATCATATTAAGAGACTAGATGATGGTGTAAAGGAACTACGGGATGCCATTCTCAGACAGAATCTTTGAACAATTAGCAAAAATAGGCAAAGTACCTCAGAACCCTGAAAAACAGTTAAAGGTATGCAGTGACTGGGCAAATGCTGAAACAAGAAAATGTAAAATTAGTAGGAAAAGTCCCTGGTACCTTTGCTTGTCTCTCCTCCCCAGTGGTAAGCAGCCATTCTCCTGTCTTATTGATATTCTTTGATCCTGTACAGGAGGGAGCAGAGTAACCCCAGTGTGCATACTAGAGTGACAGTATGTTTTTGCCAGTCATTTGGTGGACAATCTAAGGACTGAACCAGGAAACTAAATTGTATATTGCCCACCCAGAATTTGCACTGCTAGCAAGAACAGATTGTAGAGAGCTAAAGCAGTTTAAGAAACAATTAGATCAAAGTGGCCTAGAGCTAAAAATTCTTGACCTTAAGACCCAAAATTGAGTATCCTGGATGGGGGAAATGTCTACATCATAAGGAGTAGAGGGGAAATTTAGTTACAGTAAATGGGGGAATTGCAAAGGCCTTAACAGAGCAGGAGCTTGAGCAAGATACAGACTTAGAAATGACTAAGAGGAGCCTGTTCTTCATTTGCCCTTGGGTTTATCTTTTTGATAAGAAGGCTAACTCTTGAATAAAGCAATAGGTAATGCAGAGTCAATTTGCAAAGGCTGTGAAAGTGTTTTTTGCTGTTGTTTTAATTTTGTTTTTGTTTTACATTGGTTGTTTGTTTTTGTAAGCTCCTGCCACTCAAGGAAATATCTGTCATATCACTTACCAGATATGTATTAAAGGAACAGAGAGCTCAGGGACTAAATCCCTGAGTAAATACATCAAGTATTAAAATATACAGAGTGAAATAAAAGATTTCAAGACAGACAAAGAAAGAGGAAATGTTGACCCATATGAAGTAAAAAGATAAAAATTAAGGAATCATCAATAAAGAGGACAAGGCTTTGGCAATATCAGACAAAGACTTTTTAAAAAAGTGATCTTCCATATCCACAAGGAGATACTGGAAGAAAGAAATAAAAAATATTAGGAAAATAATTATTGGACAATATGACCATTTCAATGAAGAGATAAAAAGGAATTAAAAAAGAAATACTGGAATTCAAGACCAAAATAATTGAAATGAAAAATTTCCTAGAGGGTTTCAACAGCAGATTGGAGCTGGCAAAAGAATTAGTGATCCTGAAGGCAAGGCAATTGAAATGATTCAGTGTGAGGGGCAGAACGTAAAAGGAATGAAAACAGTAAACAGAGCCTTGAGACCATTAGCATATGATCAAGCACACTAATGTACACATTGTGAGAGTGCCAGAAAAAGAAGAGAGAAGGCAGAAGGAGTACTCAAAGAAGTAATGGCAGAAGATATCCCAAATTTAAGGAACAACATGAGCATACATATTCAAGAAGCTCAAAGAAATACAAACAGGATAAACTTAAAGACAACCACGCATAGATACACGGTAGTCAAACTGTCAATGCCAAGAACGAAGAGAGATTTCTGAAAGCTGCAAGAGGAAAGAAAGGTGTTATGCACAGAGGAGTCCCAATAGAATTAGGGGCCATTTTCATGTCAGAAATACAGGGGCAAGAAGGCAGTAGGATAAAATATTTAAAGTAATGAAAGAAAACAATCGCCAACAAAGAACTTTTTATCTGGTAAGACTGTCTTTCAAAAATGAGGAGAAATAAAATATTCACAGATAAAACGAAAGCTCTGAGAGTTCTTCACCACTAGAACTGCTCTATAAGCTGTTCTTCAGACTGAAAAGAAAGAACACTAGACAATAAACCAAACAGCATAAAAAAAATTAAAGATCTCTGGTAAAGGTAGCCATATAGGTAATCATAAATACCAGTATTATTGTATTTTATTTTTGGTAAGAAATTCCACATTTTCTTTTTAAAATTCATAGACATAGAAGATAATGACAATTGCAGTTGTTCTGCATGACATTGTAATGACAGGTATAGGTTATTGCATATTTTGTCATAGCCTACATAATTGTGCAGGACAGAGATAAACTGTAACGTAAACTATAGTCCATGGTTAGTAGCAATGCTTCAATATGTGTCCATCAACTGTAACTATTTACCACACTAATGAAGGATGTTGTTAATGGGAAAGTATGGGAAGGGGAAGGAGTGGGGCATATGGAAATCTCTTATATTTTTATGTAACATTTGTGTAATCTAAAGCTTCTTTAACAAAAAAAAAATTAATTTAAAAAGTAATGACTTTCAATGTATAAAATATAATTTATAATAAATTACAACAAAAGGTGCGGGGGCAAGAGGGAAAGGAAAAATACTTTATACTATTGAAGCTAAGTTTGTATTAAAACAAATGTGTTTGTTATAGCTATAGGATGTTAAATTTAAGCCCCAATGTAACCTATGGAAAGAAATTATCAACAAAATATTAACAGAAAGAAATGAGGGGGACTCAAATAAATATGAAAGTAGATATTGATGGAAGAATGGAGGAAAAAATGTACAAGTCTTAAAGACAAAATAACATAAAGGCAGAAGAAAGGCCTGTGTTATCAGTATGTGCTTTCCATGCAAATGGACCTGAACTCTCCAGTCAGAAGGCAGAGGTTGGCAGAATGGATATTAAACCCTTATCAGAAAAGTGATTGCCAAATATTTTGTCCTACTGAGTCAGCTGCTTTTTTACCCTTTGACAAAGTCCTTAGAGGTACAAAAGTGTTTAATTTTGAGGAGGTCCCACTTACCTATTTTTTCTTTTGCTGCTCCTGCTTCAGCTGTAAGGTTTAAGAAACTGTCACGTACCACAAGATTTCAAAGATGTTTTCCTACATTTTCTTCTAGAAGTTTTATTGTTGTCACTTTTATATTTAAGTCCTTGGTCCATTTAAAGTTAATTTTTGTATAAGGTGTGAGATATGGGTCTGTTTTCTTTCTTTTGACTACGGATATACAGTCTTCCCAGCACCATTTATTGAATGGACTGTTCTTGCCCAGTTGAGAGGGCTTGACAGCCTTGTCAAATATCACTAGATTGTAGATGTGAGGATCTATTTCTGAATTATCGATTTGGTTCCATTGATCAGTGTGTCTGACTCTTTGCCAGCACTATGTTGTTTTTATCAGTGCAGCTAAGTAATATGCTTTTAAGTACAGGAGTGAGAGTTCTCCAAATGTTCTTCTTTTTTAAAGATCTTTTTGGCTATTCAGAGCCCCTTACTCTTCCAAATAAATTTGACAATTGGTTTTTCCACTTCTGCAAATAAGGCTGTTGGGATTTTTATTGGGATTGCATTAAACCTGTACATCAGTTTGGGTAGAATTGATACCGTAACAATATTTAGTCTACCAATCCATGAACATGGAATATCCTTCCATTTATTTAAGTCTTCTTTGGTTTATTTCAGCAGTATTTTATAGTTTTCTGACTACAGGTCCTTTATGTGCTTGGTTAAGTTTATTCCTAAATACTTGATTGTTTTAGTTGCTATTATAAATGGAATTTTTTTTCTTTATTCCTTCTCAGATTGCACATCTGTAGTGTAAAGAAATGCTATTGATTTTTGCATAGTAATCTTCTATCTACCACTTTGCTAAACTTGTGCATTAATTTGAGTAACTTTGTTATGGATTTTTTAGGACATTATAGTTATAGGATCATATGATCAGTTAATAGTAAAGTTTTATTTCTTCCTTTCCTATTTGGGTGCCTATTATTTCTTTGTCTAGCCTAATTGTTCTGGCTAGAACTTGTATCATTATATTGAATAATAAGGGTAACAGTGGGCATCCTTGTCTTGTCCCTGATCTCAGCAGGAAAACTTTCAGTCTTTTACCATTGAGAACAATGCTAGCTGTGGGTTTTTCTTATAAGCACTTTACCACATTGAGAAAGCTTCCTTTTATTCCTATATTTTGGACTGTTTTTATCAAGAAAGGGCACTTTATTTTGTCAAATGCCTTTTCTGCATCATTTGAGAGGATCCTGTGATTTTTCTTCTTCAATTTATCAGTGTGGTTTATTACACCAATTGATTTTCTTGTGTTGAAACACACTTGCATATGATTGTGATGTATAATTCTTTTAATGTGCTTTTGGATTCAGTTTGGAAGTATTTTGCTGAGGATTTTTACATCTATATTTATTAGAGATTTGGTCTGTAATTTTCTTCTTCTGTAGTATCTTTATCTGGTTTTGGTATTAAGGTGATGCTGGCTTTATCAAATGAGTTTGGTGGCATTCTTTCCTGTTCAATTTTTTGGAAGAGTTTGAGCAAAATTGGTATTATATCATCTTTGAATGATTGGTTAAATCACCTGTGAAGCCATCTGGACCTGGGTTCTTCATCTTCAGGAGGTTGTTGATGACTATTTGAATCTCTTCACTTGTAATTTTTTTGTCAAGGTGATCTATGTATAGTTCTTTGGCATAAAGATGTTCATAGTACCTTCTTATGATCTCTTATTTCTGCAGGATAGTTGGTAATGTCTCACCTTTCATTTTTATTTATTTGTAACTTCTCTCTTTTTTTTTCCTTTGTCAGTCTAGCTAATACATGGTTTACTGTCCATGATATACAAAGAGATCATACAACTCAACAATAAAAAGACAAACTGATTAAAAATGGACAAAAGGGAAGTGGCTGTGGCTCAACCAGTTGGGCTCTCATTTTCAATATGGGAGGCCCTGGGTTCACATCACGGGGTCTCCTTGTGAAGACTCATGCTGCAGAGAGCCACCTGGCCCACAAGTGCTGTGGAGAGCCAACTCAGCAAGGTGACACAACAAAAAAAGAGAGACAAGCAAAAAAAAAAACAAAAACAGAAGTGTCCACAGTGAATCGACACAGAGAGCAGACAGGAAGCAAGCCACAAGGGGGGAGGGGAAATAAAAATAAATAAATACAGACACAGAAGGATACGCAGCAAAAGGACACAGAGAGCAGATAGCACACAAAAAAAAAAAAAAACAAGGGGGGATATAAAAAAAATGGGCAAAAGACCTGAAAAGACAATTGTCCAAAGAAAAAATTCAAATAATAAAGAAACACATGAAAAAAATGCTAACATCTCTAGTGAATAGGGAAATAAAAATAAAAAATAAATGAGGTATCATTTTACACCTATCAGACTGACTGCTATTTAAAAAATCAGAAAACTGTAAATGTTGGAGAGGATGTGGAGAGATAGGAATGCTTATTCACTGCTGTTGGGAATGTAGAATGGTACAGTCACTGTGGAGGACTTTTTGGCAGTTCTTAAGGAAGAGTAATGTAGACTTGTCATGAGGCCTGGTAAAACCCTTACTATGTATATACCCAGAAGAATTGAAAGCAGAGGCATGAACAGATAGCTGCACAACAATGTTCACAGCAGCATTATTCATGACTATGAAAAGTGGGAAACAACCCATATGTCAATCAACTGATGAATGGATAAACAAATCATGGTGGATACACATGATGGAATATTATACAGCAGTACAAAGAAAGGAAGTTTTGAATCATATGACAATATGGATGAAATTGGGCAACAATTATATTAAGTGAAGCAAACCAGACACAAAAGGACAAAATACTATATGATTGTATTATTATGAATTAAATATATTGTATAAACTCATGGAGTTAATAATTAGAATGTAGGGCAACAGAAAATAGAAGGAGGGTGGAGAATGGCAAACTATGGGTCCACCTGTGCAGTACTGGTAAAAAGGTTCTTTGTAAATCTTTGGAAATGGATACAAATGGTTAAAACATATCATGGTATTTGTAACTAGCAGTAATATTGTAAGGGTATGACAACAGTTGAAGGGGAAAGTTTAAAATTATGCATATTACCAGAAGGAAAGCTAAAAACTGTAACATAGAATTGTATAAGATTGTAAAATCTCATGTAAAGCAAAAATATGGGTGACATTGCATATACAAGACTGTTTTTACAAAATATAAATACAAATATATTAGAGAGAAGGAAACAGAATAGCAATTATGTATGGCTAGGGACACATAGGGAGATTGAAAGGTGATGAGTTTTAGTTGTTGTTTTTTTTTTAAGATCTATTTTATTTATTTAGTTCTACCAACTCTCCCCCTTTGTTCATTCTCTCTGTCTCTTCTCTGCATTGTGTACATTCTGTGCCTGCTCATCTTTTTTTAAAATATTTTTATTGAAACATGGGGAACCAAACCAAGAACCTCTCATGTGGGAAGAAAGTGCCCTATTGCTTGAGCCACATCTGCTCCCTGCTTGTCATGTGTCTCATTGTGTATCTTCATTGTGTCTCCTCATTGTGTCATCTCGTTGCATCACCTGTTGTGTCATCTTTTGCATCATCTTGCTGCACCAGCCCATTGTGTCAGCTCACTGTCTTGCTTGTCTTCTGAAGAAGGAACCAGGAACTGAACCCAGGACCTCTCATGTGGTAGGTGGGCACCCAACTGCTTGAGCCACATCTGCTTCCCTGTTTGTTTTTTGTTTATTATATGTAGTATTATTGGAATAATGAAAGTGCTCTAAAAATGATTGAAATGATGAATGCCCAAATATATAATTCAATGTACCTTTGGATGAGTAGGTGTTTTATTCATATGTATCAATAAAATTCATTTGTTCAGAAAAAAAATTGCTTTTAAAGAATATTAAATACATGCAAAAATAGCCAGAAATAACACCTATATACAATAGGAGAAGCATGGAAAGATTGGGAGGTAATGAATATTTTCATCTGGTTTTGTTTATTGTTGTTGTTATTATTATTGAAATAATGAAAATGCTTTAATAATGACTAACATCATGAATGCACAACTGTGTGATTATACCAAACACCATTGATTGTACACTTTGACTGGATTGTATGTTTTGTTAATATGTATAAATAAAATTGAATTTTTAAAAAGAAAAAACATTTAGAAATAAAAAAATGCATGACTCAACAATATGCTTTTTACAAGAGACTCACCTTAAATTCAAAGACACAAGTAAGGTGAAAGTGAGAGTACAGAAAATTGTACCATGTAGATAGTAACCAAAAGATATCTAGGGTAGATATACTATTATCAGATTAAATAGATTTTCAGAAACTGTTATGAGTGACAAAAAGTTTGCTATATATTGATAAATATTTAATTCAACAAAAGCCATAACAATTGTAGATATATGTGCAAACAGTAAAGCCCCAAATATGTGAAACAAATATTGACAGATCTGAAGAGAGAAATAGGTGGTTCTACATTATTAAATGTATTAAAATTTGATTAAGACTTACTTCTTAAAAGCCTTCTTGCTGCAAACGTGGCCTCTCTCCACATCGGAGGCCCCCAGGATTGAATCCCAGTGAATCCTAGAGGAGAAAGATGGAAAGAGAAGACAAAAAGAGAAACAGATATGGAAGATCACACAGTGAATCAACACAGACAGCAAAAACAGCTGGGTGGGGAAGAGGGAGGGGGAGGAGAAGAAAATATATATTTTTGAATGGTAGGAAAGTTTAATATGTTACTTTCAATAGTGGATGGACCATCTAGATGATGATTAACAAGGAAATAGAAGACTTGAACAATACCATAAACTAATTAAACCTAACAGACATATATAGAATACTTCATCCAATAGCAGCAGAAAACACCATCTCCTCTAGAGCACCAGGGTCATTTTCCAGGGCAGAATTATTAGGTAAAAAACAAGTCCACACACATTTTAAAAAGTTATGCAATATGTCTTTTCTGACTATAATGGAATGGAGCTAGAAATCAATAACAGATTTAGAACTGGAAAATTAACAAGTATTTGCAAATTAAACAGCACACTCAAATAACAAATAGTTCAAAGAAGAAAGCATAAGAAAAATTAAAACATTTTGAGATGATTGAAATTGAAAACATGACATTCCAAATTTATGGAATTCAGCAAAGCCAGTTCTGAGAGGGAAATTTATAGCTCTCTATGCTTGTAATAACAAAGAAGAAAATTCACAAATCAGAGACTTAACCTCACAAGTGGAGTTCTAGAAAAACAACTACAAACTAAACCAGAGTGAAGAGAAGGGAGGTAATAGAAACAATTACAGCAGATATATATAAAATAGAGAATAAAAAAACAGAAACAATGAAACCAAAGTCAGTTCTTCGAAAATTTCAATGAAATAGATGAGACTTTAACTAGACTGATAAAGAAAATAATAATAATAAAGAAGGTACAAATAACTAAAACCAGTAACAAAAGGCTGGTCATTACTGCTGACACTATCAAAATAAAAATAAAAGATTAAAATAGTATACCATGAATGACTGTATGCCAACAAATTAGATGAAATTGATTATTTCCTAGAAACACATAAAATATTTGAACTGTCTCAGGAAGAAATGGAAAAATTTCACAAACCAATAACAAGTAAACAGATTGAATCAGACTTGAAAACATCCCAAAAAAGAAAAATCCAGGAACAGATGGTTTTGCTGTTGAATATTAACAAATATTTCAAGAATAATTAATGCAGAGCTGTTAAAATTCTTCCAAAAAATTGAAGAGGAAAGAATGCTCCCTAACTCATTCAATGAGACCAACATCATCCTAAAATTTACGTAAGAAAAAGATGCCACAAGAACTCTGGGTTTTTGACAAGGTATTTCTGTAAACCTACAACTTCCTTTATAAAAAATAAATTTTAAAAAAGTAAATAAGTTTAATGGTGGAATCTAGGAGGTCAGTGTACAGATGTGTTCTGTAAAAGTATGCCAAATCTGTTGTACTCATGAAAATTTGAGTACATTTTTAATAAATAATTTATTAAACATATAATAAAATGAAAGAAAATAGAAAGGAGAGAGAGAGAGAGAGAGAGAGAGAGAGAGAGAGAGAGAGAGAGAGAGAGAGAGAATGATTAGAATATTAAACCAAGGCATTTTTAACAATCATTTGATGATTCAATTTGTTCAACAGCTTACTTTTATGAATTATCTTTATTTTTACTGTATTTAAGTAATTACTTCTGTAGTTCATCAGGATGTGTCAGGCAGGTTTTCCATTAAGCCCGCTTTAGAATTGCCTCTCAAAAACCCCTGCGTACCAGGGCCAGCTCAACCAATGACTAGTCGATATGGATTATAAAAAAACTTGTTTCCTCCCCTAATTTAGTGAACACAAGAAAACTCCTTACTAAACTCCTACAAGTCAATCTCCATCTCATAGTAATCCAGACTATGAAGATCCCTAAATCAATAAAATTGAAAATAGTTCCTTTGTAGTAAACAGAATAACTCAAAGTATAGAGTTACTGCTAAAACAATGGAAAGCAGAAGTTTGGGAACTTCTGAAAACCATAATTAAGAGCTATCCTTTTTTCTAAAAAATATCATCTGAAATTGGTAATAAATTAGTTCTGAAAAGCTTAGTTCAGTTATTAGACAAAAGTAAAAGATTTAATTAGCCCATGTTCAATTGCACTTATGACTTCATTATAGTTTTCTTTTGCAAGAATTAAAACAACAATAAATCATAAATCAAAGTAGCAGATAATCATTCCCGTGGATTGTAGACCTTAATATAATTCCTGAGAATACTCAGAAATCATTTAATAAAATTTCTGCTGTAGGTATTGCATGATTCTTGAAAATCTGGTTAAATTACAATTTTAATGTTACTTAGTATATAAAATATCTCAATAACCAAAACAAAAATTGTCAATAATAATTTATTTTGGTAACAATTCCAATCATTCTTTTTTTTTTCTGCAAGAAAGGAAGAAGAGATATTTCTCTGCAATATTTAGAGATTTCTTTATTGTAGTTGCAACGCAAACATTCATATTTGAGGATTTTTAGCCTTGAAAGGTATACCACTTAAAAGATTATGATAGAATAAAACGTCTAATATTTTTCTGTGTTCACAATAAAGAATTGAAACAAAATAAAGGAAAATTTCATCAAAAGTCAATAGCTTGGATCATGAGTAACTGGTGGGGCAAGGAACTAGGGAAGCAGACATAAATAAATTACTTGAGTAGTAAAGAAAGAATTCACAGAAAGGTGGTAAGACATTGTCAGAAGATAGCTTGAGGTAAAATAAGTGAACATGGCAAAGAAGAGACATTAAGTACAAAAAGGGAAACAAAATTGCAGAGGAGTAGCAAGAGCAAAGACTTAATAGTTATTTTGAGTGGACATGTTGACAGCATGCCAAAAGAATTAGGATCTAATCAGTCTTTAAGCCCAAAGAATGTGTGGAATAGGAAGAATCAGATAAATGAAGTCCATAAAAAAAGTTAAGGAAATCAACTGATTTTGAAGGGAATATTATGTTCCTTTCAAAATCTCTTGACTCAATATAAGAAATATAGATGATCCCTCCTGGTACATGACAGTTAGGTCATAAGCCTCATTTTAGGCAAAAATAAGAATGTCACTATTTTTCAGTCAATCTATAGAAGACATTGGGCACTATCTACCCAACAATAGAAAGGCTAATACTAAAGAAAAATTATTGAAATAATAATCATGGGCTATTTCACCAGAATTGAAAAATAATAAGATTAATAAAGTAGTCCACTAGAAAGAATATTAAATAGTGTGTTAAAGCATTTGAAATAATGACATAACTTCTTAAAACATCTTGAGGTACAATAAAACCTCCCCTAACTGAATTCTATTTAACTGACTTACCTGATGTATTGATACTCTCTATTTTCTCAGTGCACTTGATTGATGCCCATGGTTCACCTGCCCTTAATAAATCAACATATTTCCGTTCCAACCAATTCACTTTATGCTTACCAATTTTAGTAGTATTTATCCCCCAATCTGTTCATTGTTGTAGTACCTAAATTTGAATCATAAAGATTACATAATTGTATTACCATAAATATACATTAAAACCTTATGAATGAAACATGCAGTTTTCCTGATATTTGCTTGCTGTGATGGAAAAAGGTCTTTTTGCAGTTGTAATTAAGTTAAGGATTTTGAGGTGAGATCATCCTGATTAATCCAGGCAGGCCATAATCCAATGATAGGTGTCCTTGTAAGAGAGAAAGGAGGACATGTCCATGTGAATATGAAGGCATAAACTGGAGTTATGAGGCCACAAGTAAAGATAAAGCAGAGATGCAGACACAAGCCCAGGAATGCTGGCAGTCACCAGAAGCTAGAGAAGCAAGGAAAGAGTCTCAAGTAGAGCCTTCTGAGGGAACACAGTCATGCTGAAACCTTAATTCCAGACTTCCACCCTCCAGAAATGTCAGAGAATAAACTCTTGTGTTAAGCCACCAAGTTTGTGATAACTTGTCAAGACAGTCACAGGGAAGTACTACAATAAATGTCAATATTATTGCTATTGTTCCTTAAAATTATGCTATTTGTTTAAAAATCAAATAATTTCTAATCCCAATCAGATAAGAGGACTTATAATTCATAGAGTTCTTTACACTCTTAAAAGGTCACTATAATTTGATACTTTTAAAATGGAATTACTTGGATTAAGAGTTTAGATTAATTGGAAAATTGTCAGTTATTGTTGACACACAATGACTTGCTTACTGAAAAAACAATGTTATGAAAAATTGGATAAATCATTTGGAGAAAATTTATATTTGGAACCATATAGCATCTTAGCCCAATTTTTGAATCTACTGTAAAGTTAAGTTATAACTAAGGGTCTTTTGCTTTTTAAAATAAATATCAAATTAATTTAATTGAATATGATTATAAAATTATTATGATTAGGGGTGGAAATTTTCACCAAGAAATAGACTGCATGTAATAATGATAAAATAGCAAAGAAGTGATGTTCATTTAGTTACCAGATTTGCTAATATATGTAATTTTGATAATATAATGAAAAAAAAGGTAATCATATCATTTCTATCTCTTTTTCTCAAAGGAACTTGTTAATAGTGTTATAAAAATCAAAATAACATAATTAATGTGTGACATATTATCATATCAATTCAAATGATGTGTTTTGCACCTATCCATCAACTTTTGTTTTATTTTATTTGAAGTTGGCTTTTAGGGCACACAATCTTTTCACTTTTAAAAATTAATTTTCAATTTACCGAAGTGAAATTTAAAGCCTGTTTTCTTAACTTTTAAGTTGAAATTACATACCTTATTATTTTGTATTACATGCATAAAATTTAAAATACATTTGAGGGGTGTGTGTAGGTAAGATTCCTTAAGAAACTTAAATGTAATTTAGAAAAGTAATATATTCAATGAATATATAGAAATTTCTTGAGGAAAAAATAACTTTCTTATTCTTGGAAAACATTTATATTAGTTAAAAACTATAAATGCATTTATTCTTTATTTAAACTAAGTTATGTAAGTTAGTTTATTTAAACAAATCTTGAATATTCACATAATTTATTTTTGCCATTTCAAAATTCAGCAAAATGCATTTTAGGATTAAATAATCAAGAGAAATAAGATTTCGAATGCACTGAATGCCATTATCTTGGAAAAAGTAATCCTTTAGGATTTATTTTATGAGAAATTTATTGGCTTGGATGTGATATTCATTACTTTTGAATGAAAATATCTCTTAAATAAAATATTTAAAGCAAATAACCTCAATTGTCTGGAAAATATCTCCTCTCCAAAAACGTATAGTGTTAAAATTGTTTCTTTATAATATGCCACATACTTCAAAACAATGCATAGACATTAAATATAAAACTATAAATAAAAATGTGTATCTTTTATATATATGAGGTTGTGCATATTTGTATGGATAATTTATATAAAGTATTTAATCAAATTCTCATATTACGTATATTTTGAAACGGTGTGTCCAATATTTTATTGAAAGCATTTGACAAGAATACCACTATTATGAACATCTATGAAGTGAGTATCAATAAGGTTGAATTTGCTTTTGATTACAACCTAAGAGTAGTGGCTTTTTAATGAGATGACCCTTTTAGCAGTCAATGGTGTTCCAGCGAAGGCAACAAAGAATATGAGTATGGGGGTAGATTCTAAAACTAAAGGATAAAATTACTTGGACAAGGGAAAATATACTTCTTGTATTATATCTGAAGACTCACACACACACATTTATTCCCTATTATCATAGCAGAAAATTGAAATAACTCTCCTGTAATTGTCTTACTTGACTAGAGGAGAATAAATTGTCTGACAGTAAGGGAGAAAGGGGGTTTCTGCTGATTTTAAGCAGTTTAGAAAACTCATATACTATATTCATAATACCCTATACATTTTTGGCTGAAGCTCTATGTTATCCTATTTAACCTCTAAAAGATTGAAGAATATTTGTATTTCCATCGTCTTATAATAGTAAAACAGACTTTAGAAACAATGTTCATGTTTAAACAGTCCAAGAGACAAAGGAACACTGTACATAGGAGTGCAATAAATAAAAAGTTAATTTGGAAACGAAAGTTTGCTGTTTGACGGCAGTTTGTAAAACTGTCAAAAATCTATGACAGAGAGAAGAAAAATTCTTCTGCCTAAGTTGTCGTCTGTGGCCCATTACACCAGGTACATGTATTTAAGCACTTTCAATGAGCTATCATGGGATCATATTCCATAGTCATGTGTTGTTTGGGAACTCAAGTCAAATGACCTGATGTACTAAGTAGTCTGGTTTGGCTAACGAGCAAATTCTCAGGAAGAAAATCTGATCTGTCAGCTCCTTGATTTTGAGTAGTGTGACTTGAGCTCACATATGCCAAGGTCTCTGCACTGCCAGGAGGCAGTTTGGGGGAATTTGATGCTACAGGTACAGTAACAATTAATTTGATTTAGCTTCATTAACTCTTTTAAATGCTCTTTGCCACATTTACCTATGTTAGAATAAACAAGTTCAGATATTTTGCCTTTATGTGGGTAAATGTATGCACACACATACTGACGTTTTAAGCCCAAATAAACCAAAATAATATTGCAAGAAAGAAAAAACAGTAAACTTGGTCTTTATAATTTGGTTTGTTGTTTATATTTGGTATTTGATTTTCAGTTTGCCAGAAGTCCTTTGCTATATTACAGGTAATGAATAAATGATGCCTTAGTCAATCCTGCTAGACACTATCTAAAATCATTATAAATTTTGTCCATATTTTTGTAGAATTAGTAATGCTAACTACCCTAATACCCTTCAGATCCTAGCTATGAAGTTATGAATGGAATATATATACATATTCATACATACATATATTTGATTTCCATTTTATAGAAATCCTGAAATATATAAAATAATTTAGTGCTTCAAAGTTTAATTTCATACACAAGTAAATAACAGAGATTCATATATTTAAAACTTTCAATCTTTTAATGTATACATCTGTCATTGTTTAAACATGGACCTTCGGTCCATTATTTCTTGAGCTAAAGTGCACTTAAAGCAAACTATGGGCTGTATTGAACAGTAATTTATGAATAGTTCTTCATCAATTGAAGAAAAACAGAGAGAGAATTATCTTAAATGACAGAAACCAGAGACAAGGTACTGCATATTGCTTGACTCCATTTCCTTAAATTGTAAATATGAATAGATTTATAGAGATGGAGTTAGATTAGCAGATATGTATGACAGGGGAAGGGTAGAGGGATTGAGAGATGACTGCTCTGGGATGGGGACTTTTTCTTTTTGGAGTAATGAAAATGCTCTAATATTGATTGTGGTGATGATGCACAACTGTTATTGTATCAGAAGCCATTTAATGTACACTCTTGATGAATTGTATGGTATGTGATTACATCTAAATAAATTACTTAAAAAAATTGAGGATTGTGGCACAAATAGAAACCACAAAAATAAATATGAATGCTTGGTGTGATAATTGCATTTATTCATCATTCTTTAATTTGACTTTATTACAGAAATACCCCACCCTCTGCCTTTAGCTGTTAGCTACGCAGATGGCTTCCAGATTAAAGACCATACCTCCCAGCCTACTTTTTAAACTACATATGACCATGTGACTATATTCTTATTTGTGAAATTTGAGCAGGAGAAAAGCAAGCAATTGTACTGTCATTTACTATGGACTCTCACTCTTTTTCTTCCTTCCTGTGGCTGGGAGTATTTGGGTGGTAGTGACAACAGCCTTGTCTATGTAGAAAAGGAGAACACTATTAAGAAAGTTGCAACAACAAATTGGAAAGAATAAAGCCATTCATGAACTGATGAAAGTATAGCTCCCATGCCAGCCTGAGCCACTCACCTTTGTGAATTCTTTTGAGAGAAAGAGACAAATTTCTGTCTATTTAAACAATATATATTCTTATTCTTTATTAATACAGCTTAAGCTGTATGTAAATAATATATTCAGTTTCAAGAGATATATGAGAATAACATTTCACCTCCAGCAATTTCTAAGGTTCGTCAAGAAATCTGATTAAAACAACAATGCAGAGAATTTTGTAGTGATTTTATTATTGTTTTTCAGGCCTTATGTATCTGAGGAGTATATCTGAGGAACATACAGGGATTATATTGCTTAAATTTGGATGTTTTTTAAAGAGATGAGTCAGTAGAAGTGAAGTTCATTTTGGAGGAAGGTGAAAAAACTGAGTATAAGATAAGTTTACATAAATTTAACTATTCTTTCAATACATTTAAAATACTTTTTATTATAATACTCAAATATTTCTAATAGTTAACATATAATTTCTATCAAAAAGAGGTGTAAATATTAAGTCAATTGAGGAAATAAAAATGTAATCATAAATAATGCTAAGCAAAGACAAAGGAATGATAAAAAAAGTGGAAAACAGGACCAAAAGCAACTAGGAACATGGTAAATAATAATCCAACCATTAATAAAATCTTATTAAGAATGAATAGTCTAAATATCCTGGTCAATAACAATCATTGTCAGAATGAGTTAGATAAAGCAAGCACCAACTAAATGATGTCTATGAAAACTTCACTTTAATTGTAATGATATAATACAGGTAGGTTAAAAATAAAATAATGGAGAAGGGTACATCATGCAAACACTAACCAAAAGAAAGTTAGAGTTGGTAGGTAAAGAAAAGTGGACCTTGAAACAAGGACAAGTACAAGGATAATCAAGGATTTTATGTAATAATAAAGGGGTCAATTTCCAAGAAGGTATAATAATCTCATGTCTGTATGCACTAATTAACAGAGCTTCAAAATACACAGAACACAATTTGGTGGAAGAGAAAGGAGAAAGGGACAAATCCGCAATTATAATTAGAAACATCAACACTTGACTCTCAATAAATGATAAAACAAGAAGATAGAAAGTCATTAAGAAGATAGAAGATCTAAACTACACCATAAAATACCTAGATCAAATCGATATTTATAAAACACTAACTCAAACAAAAGCACAATACACATTCTTCTCAAGCTTACATGTAACAATCACCAACCAAAAACGGTATTACATGTCATAAAACAAATCTCAATATGTTAAAAGAATAGAACTGATAAAAATGTGTTTCAGCTACTTACCTCCACTTTATCATAGATTCACCCATGTGGGCATCAGCTCACAACCTTCCTCTCTCCCCCAATTTCCTGTAAGCCTATCATCAGCGTCCCTGGGGCCAAGAGATAACTATCCATCACTAGCTGGTGATGCAACTAGAAAAAGACCTTAAATAAAAGGGGGATAATGGTAAAGACAAATGAGTTTTATGGCTAAGAGTCTTCAAAAGAGAGTCAGGAGGTAATCAGAGGAGATGCGCTTACATATGTCTCAGCAGGATCCAAGAGACAGTCAAAGCAGTTACAACCCCAGATACTGGTGCTCCTGAGGGCTATGGAGACACACAGGTTCTACAGTCATGGCAGATGGCTTAGAGTTGAGTGCCTTATCAGTGGGTCCTACTTTGTAATTTGTATTCCTGAATGTGATACAGTTGGACTCAGATGTGACCTTTCTACATATGCCTCTCTGTCACTTTTACTGAACCTGTGGTTGACACTGGGGTTGGTGTATACTCAGGAGACTTGAATCTCTGGTCATGTGCCAGCTGGGCCCTGAGCCTCAGCAGAGCTGCAATTCCTATTCTCCAGTTCATTGGAATTATGCAGGTCAGCTAACAGGCAGGTGACGATGGACAACCACCACACCAGGGAACCAAGAGTGCCTACAACTCCAACCAGGAGAATCACATCCATCAACTATGTGGGATCTAAGCACCCTCTTGATTTAGAGGTGGAGTGGACATTGTCACCCCAGGGTCCACAGGATGGAGGAGTAAAATATGGATTAGAGTAGACTTACAGGTAATTTACTATAGAACTATTGTGACTCCAGCAATTGAAGAAATTGTATCATTGATGTGGAGACAGTGGCCATGGTAGTTGCTGGAGGCAGGGAAAGAGAAGAAGAGATACGATGTGGGGGCATTTTTGGATCTTGTAATTGTCCTAAAAGATATTGTAGGGACAGATGCTGGACATTGTATATCCTGCCATAACCCACTGAATGTACTGGGGAAGAGTGTAAACTACAATGTCAACTATAATCCATGTGGTGCAGCAGTGCTCCAAAATACATTCACCAAATGCAATGAACGTGCTACAGTGATGAAAGAGGTTGTTGATGTGGGAGGAGTACGGTGGGGTGTAGTGTGGGTTATAGGAGAACCTCTTGTATTTTTAATGTAACATTTTTTGTCATCTATTAACCTTTAAAAAAAGGCAATTAAATTAAAAAAAATTTTTAAATGTGTTTCAGGTTAAAATGAAATTAAGTTTCAAATCAATAACAAAAAGACATCTTGATATTTCCCAGATACTTAGAAATAAACAGCACAATTCTTAATAACTCAAGGGTCAACCCACGGTATATATTTCTAGTGGTATATACATAGGTACGCTAGGTTTCTTTCGGTTAGTGTTTGCAAGAAATACTTTTCCGAGGAAAATAAAAAGAAATGTGTTCTGAATACAATTGGAAACATGACATGTCAGAATTTATAAGACTCACTAAAGCAGTGAAGAAAATTTATACAGCTGAAGTCTTATACTGGATCAGAAGAGGGGTTTTAAGTCAATAATCTAAGCTTCTTCTTTAAGGGGCATGATAAAGAGGAGCAATTTAAATACAAAGAAAGCAGAGGAAGGGAGTAATAGAGGTTAAGAGCAAAAACTGTCACATCAAAACTCAGAAACACAAAGGAGAAAGAGAAAACTTAGTAAAATTGATAAAGTTTTTGCCAGGCTGTTCAAAACAAGAGAGAGGAAGAGAGGATACAAATTACCAAACACAAGAAAGAAAAGGTGATTTCACTGCATACCCATGAACATAAATTGAACAACTTAGATAAAATGGGTCAATTTCTAGAAATACACAAACTACCATATTCACTCAACAAAATTTAGATGACCTGAATATTCCTTTATCTCTAATGATATTGAGCATATAGTTAAAAATTATTAAAAAAACACAAAACCCTAGGCTCATATGATTTCATTGGTAAGTACTACCAATTAACTGAAAGGAAATATTTGTAAATAATATGAGATTTTATAAAATTTTCTCACACAGTCATGGAGATGCACTAGTCCAAATTCCACAGGGCAGGTTGCAAACCAGGGGCACCTATGAAGGTGCAATTCCAAGGAGATGATGGCAGTTCTCAGAAGACACTGTCTGAAGTAGAGGTGAGACTTCTCTCTCTGAATGCCAAGTTAACCTTGAAGAGGGGAAGTCCATATTGCTGAGTCCATGCATAACCTCTATCCCTACCACCACAGGCACTTTTTCCTGAGCCCATTGGGCAGTGACAGGAAAAGCTGAGAAAGAGACTGAGTGCTAATCACAGAGCAGGTTATCTTATCCACTTGACTGTTAAAATTTTCCTCTGCTGAAATCACTGTCTGGTGAGCATTCACATACGGCACAAATATTTTCATCTTTTTGGCCCACTCAGAAAGGAAAACACATGTTTTTCCCAGGCTGCTTTGTCACCAATTTTCCAATCATGTTCCTTCCAAGTCCCTGCCCATCCAGCTAATTCATTGGAAACAGACTATGAATCAGTGTATAAACACAGCTCCAGCCATTTCTCCTTTTAAAAAAAATGAACAACCAGGTGCACCGCTCAGATTTCTGCCCACTGGGAAGATTTGCCATCACCACTATCCTTCAGGCATGTCCCAGAATGGGGTTGCAGTGCTGCAGCTATTCACTTTCAGGTGGCACCTCTATATCATCTAGAATCATCTGTAAACCAGGTCCAAGTTTTCTCTTCTTCAGTCAACTAATTGTAAGGAACTCTCCAAGAGACCATAGCTGAGGACTGGGAAAGAGAATATAATGTGGCAGGAGTGGTGACCTTGGGCATTTGGGCCACTTCCTCATGGAACTTAATTGTGCCTTAAGGACCCATCCAAGTCCTATCTTGTATATATCACTTCCACTTTAAGATAGAGTGCTGCAATGCACACCCAACTTTGGTTTGGTGGGTCAGACAATACCCAGGGCATGATAGGCAACTCAGGTCTTATGATAACTTATTGGCTGATTGTTAAGTGTTCAATCTTTAATAAGACCCAGTAGCAGACCAAAAGCTGTTTCTCAAAAGGAGAATAGTTATCTGAAGATGACAGGGCTTTGCTTCAAAATCCTAAGGTTCTGCATTGTGATTCTTCTATAGGGCCTGCCAAAGCCTCCAGATGGCATCTCTATTTGGCACTGATACTTCCAGCACCATTAGATCTGCTGGATCAGATGGTCCAAGTAGCAGTGCAGTTTGCACAACAGCTTGGACCTGTCGCAAAGCCCTCCTCATGTTCTTGTCTCCATTCAAGCTAGTTGCTGCTCTGGTCACTCGGTAAATGAATGGGAGTAGTAGCACCCTTAAATGTGAAATGCATTATCTCCAAAATTCCAAGACATTAACTAAAAATGAGCCTCTTTTTTGGTCATAGGAGAGGCCAGATGCAACAGGTTATCCTTCACATTATCTCAATGTGTTCCACACCATTGGGCATCTAGACATTTCATTTGAGGTGGAAGATCTCTGTAGTTTTTTTAGATCTCCCACCCTCTCTCACAAATGCCTTACCAATAAGTCTTGAATCTTTACTACTTCTTGTTCCTTAGGCCCTATCAATATGATATTAATATAATGGACCAGTGTGATGTCTTGTGGGAGGGAGAGAAGATCAAGTCCCTGTAGACAATATTATGACATAGGGCTGGATAGTTGATATATCCCTGAGGCATTTCAGTGAATGTATTTTTGTGGCCTTGTCAGCTGAAAGCAAACATTTTCTGGTAGGTCTTACTAATGGCAACTGAGAAAAAAGCATTTGCCAGATCAACGCATGCATACCAGGTACCATGAGATGTGTTGATTTGCTCAAGTAATGATACCACATCTGGAAAAGCACCTGCAATTGGAGTTACCACATGGGTAAGTTCACAATAATCTACTGTCATATTCCAAGATCCATCTGTTTTCTCCTCAGGCCAAATAGGCAAGTTGAATGGGGATGTGCTGGAAATCACCACCCTTGCATCCTGCAAATTCTTGATGGTGACACTGATCTTGGCAATCTCTCCAGGAATCCAGTATTGGTTTTAATTTGCTATTTTTCTAGGTAGGTTTAGTTCTAGTGGCTTCCACTTTGACTTTTTTATCATAGTAGTCCTTACTCCACAAATCAGGGATCCAATGTGGGCATTCTGCCAGTTACTGGTATGTCTATTCTAATTATACATTCTGGAACTAGGAAAATAACCACAAGATGGGTCCAGGAACCCCCTGGACACACTGTGAGACATGAGTTAAAAACTCCATCGATCAACTGACCTCCATAAGCCCCTACTCTGAATAGTGGACTATGGTGACATTCTGGGTCTCCTGGAATTAACATCACTTCTAAGCTGGTATCTAATAATC
This sequence comes from Dasypus novemcinctus, assembly GCF_030445035.2. Lineage (NCBI taxonomy): Eukaryota > Metazoa > Chordata > Mammalia > Cingulata > Dasypodidae > Dasypus > Dasypus novemcinctus. The sequence continues at coordinate 60,312,945 of NC_080673.1, forward strand.
CCCAAAATGTCTGATAATTTCTTTTTCCCAATGCACAGTTACTCTGGTAAAAGGCCCTAGGTCTTTGGGGAAAACTTGGAGGAAGATTAACAAGTATAAATTTTTGACAATGTAATAGGATCCTTTCATAAAGGGATCTGGCCTTCCCCTCATTCAAGGGGCTCTGGGTTTGTAAACTGTTTCAAGTCCGGCAATTAAGGGGTCATGATTCTGTTTCTGTAATTCAAGTTAGGGATGTGTTCATCCTACCCAGAACTCTTCTGTTTATACAGATCAAATAGGAATACAGTCGGGTGCCCATCTGTCTATATAAATTCAAAAACTTATGCTATTCTTTTACAGTATAGCATACTTCCTCATGGGTCACAATTTTTGCTTTGCCTTTGGGGACTTGTCATGATATTAGTCTAATTATAGGCCTCCAAGTGAAGAAAGGTAGAGGGGTGGGTAAGGAGAAGAATTGGAAATATCTTACAAACTACTAATCTCAGGGCATTCCTGTGCATTTTTGTCTGGTGAGATAGGATTAAACTCTTCAAACAGGGTTGGATGTAGGCTCTTCAGGGCAGGGTGGAGGCTGGTGATGGTTTCTTCAGTGCAAGGTGAAGACTCCTTGAAGCAGGCTGGAGGCTAGACAGTACAGCCTTTAGTTTAGCTGGTACCCACATGTTACTGTAGAATCCAGCTCCTGAAGGGCAAGTGTTGGGGCAGGAGCAAGACCAAAGTAAGCACTTGGCATAGTGTCAGGCATGAACTTTATTTATTGAGACTTAGAGGAGAGATCTTTCTGGTGGTGATGATCCAGAGAATGAAGATAGCAGTCCACAAAGAGGTGGGAAAATGGGGGCAATGTATAGGGTCTCAGAACAAAGACATTTCATAACAAAGTTACACAAATAGACCCTGGTGATATGATAGTAAGAAGGAACTAGGTAGCCTGGGAAAAATTACAGTTTGTAATACCATCTGTACATTGTTTACTTATGAGGAGGTTTGTTACATTTTAACTTGTGTCCTGGGGCATGTAGGTGGCTTCATGCTGTGAGCCAAGTTCCCTTGGGCAGGACTGGAGGCACACTGAACACCTAAACTGCCTCAGGGCTGGGAGGAGGTCCAAACTCCCTGGGACTGGCAGGATGCTGAGTGATACAAGCTTGGCGTTGTGAAGTCTCTACAGGGCAGATCATTGTAGGTTTATTTGTCAGCCTCAGCAGAATTTAGAGTTTCAATATCCCCACTGATAAAACATCATCAACCCATATGTCTCCATCCCAATCCTCAGGGTTCCAATCCTTTCCAATCATTGCCCTCAATTTAACAGCAGATATTTAGTTTCCATTGTAACTCTGCTACTCATACAATGAGACTCCAATTCTGGTTTTCAGAGATCTCAAGTCTGCAGCTGCACAAAAAAAGATTTTCTTTCAGAGCACACATAGAAACTTTCACATGATTCATGAAATGCTTAAGTTGCAGATTTGAAGCCTTTAGCTCTACCATTATGTTTTGCTAAAGAAAGGTCAGTGACAACTCAATACACAAATCAAAACTAGCAACTTATTTGATAATTGATATGTAGATAATCCAATACTAATAAACATTTAAAGCATCAAAGTTTTCAATCACTCACAATATAATGCAATAAGCCAATTAGATAGTGCAGAGGGAGAGAGGAGAGAGAGAAAGAGAGAAAGTATATTTACAGTCACTCACCAAACCAGCAGAAAACTCAACATCTGGTTTTTCATGAGGATGGAAAGTTGCATTCAACAGTTGACCAGAGTCCCTGGTCAGAATCACAGTCCCAGGCAGAGAGTTCCCTCCTGACTGAGATTTTGACTGGCAGCTGAGGGACTGTGACACTGTTTTCACTCTTTATATAGATTATATTTGAAATTCACACCACGTATACACTAGAGTTTCAATTTCTCCATGTACTCATCAAAATTTATTTTCCATTTTAAAAAGAGTAGCCCTTTTGGTGGGTGTGATGTGGTATATCACTGTGGTTTTAATTTGCATTTCCCTATTGGCTAATGATGTTGAGCATCTTTTCATGTGTTTCTTAGCCATTTATATATCTTTTCTGGGGAAATGTCTTTTCAAATCCTTGCCTATTTAAAAACAAAAGTAAGGTGATACACACACACACATAGTGTGTATTGTGTATTGTTAATTACATTGGGAAAGGATTGTGAACAAGAAGTTAATATGTAATGTGATTGCCTTGGGCACACAGGAGTATGTAAAGAAGTTATGTGTGGATGTGCTTAGAGACCTCTACTGCCTCAGGAATGTAACCTTATCTTGGTCTGTGTAAGGAGAACATCCTTGCGGAACTTTACCCCAAGCATGTAACTCGGTCTGTGCTGGTCCCTTATCTTACCTATACATTAATTATATGTTCCTGCTGAGCATTCCATGAAGAGCAATACCCTTTATTTTTTTTAATTTTTTGTTTTTATTTATTTTTTTAATGTTACATTCAAAAAATATGAGGTCCCCATATATTCTCTACCCCCCTCATAACTCTCCCCCTCCCTCATAACTCTCCTCCCCTCATAACAACAACCTCCTCCATCATCATGAGACATTCATTGCATTTGGTGAATACATCTCTGAGCACCACTGCACCTCATGGTCAAATGGTCCACATCATAGCCCACACTCTCCCACAGTCTACCCAGTGGGCCATGGAAGGACATACAATGTCCGGTAACTGTCCCTGCAGCAACACCCAAAAGCACGAGCAACAAAAGGACAAATAGATAAATGGGACTTCCTTAAAATTAAAGCCTTCTGCACCTCAAAGGAGTTTGTCTAGAAAATGAAAAGAGAGCCTACACAATGGGAGAAAATATTTGGTAACCATGTATCTGATAGGAGCAATACCCTTTAGATCAGGACATTTCACAGACTTCATGCCTCTCCTTGGGAGAACAGACCACTTCCCGTGGACAGGTGTTGTTGTCTCAGAATGCTTTAATCCCTCAAGAGTTGCAAAATTGGTAAGAGATCTGAAGTTTCAGGCCTTCTTAAAGGAGTCACAGATACTTATACAACAATGTTTATAGCAGCATTATTCACATTAGCCAAAATCTGTAAACAACCCACGTGTCTATCAAAAATGAATGGATTAACAAAATGTGGTATCTACACATGGTCGAATATTACTCGACCACAAAAGCTGAAGTTATGAGATTTGCTGCATCATGGATGATCTCTGAGAACATTATGTTCAGTAAAACAAGCTAGACACAGAATGACAAAAATTGTATAATATCACTTACAAGAGATGACTAGAAATAACAAATTGACAAAGATAGAAAGTAAATTAGAGCAAGGGTTCTTAACCATTTTTGTTCCATGGACCCCTTTGCCAGTCAGGGGAAATGAGTACTGCTGCATTTTATTGCATACTTTTACAATGAAGAAAATGCTAAATTTCAGTTAGAGTCAGAGAATATGAAGTTAATAAGTTGATTTTTTTCAATTCAAGCTCACAGACACCCTGAAATCTTTCCAGGGTGTAGACCCTGGGTTAAGAATACCTGAATTAGAGGTTATCAGGGGAGGGGGAGAATAAAGGGGCATATTTGTAAAAATATTTTTAAATTAAAGGAAAAACAAAAGCCACTTCCAGACAGTTTACTCTCTAAGAAAGCAGACATTTCCCACAACTGTGGGGATGGGCAAGTATGTAAGTCTGCTTTTTCTGTAGGGCAGATCACAACTAGGAATTTGGATGAAGGTTTTTTTGTGAATTCCTTTCAAAGCTGGCTGGCTGAAGTTGAGGTGAAAATTCTTCTTTCTGACAACTGAAATCATATTTCTCCTTTTAAGGCCTTCAACTGGTTAGATGAGATTTCTCTCTTTGGTGAAAGCAATCTCCTTAGTTGACTGTAGATGTAGTGAACCATAGATGCAATTGGTGTATTAATGATTCAAATCCATGACATACTCTCACAGCAACAATCAGGCTAATGCCAGACTAGTGCTTCCTTGACCAAACAAATGGACACCCTAATCTACCCAAGTTGACATGTGAAATTTACTATCATATTTGGGTTTTCTTTTCTTCTTTTTAAACATAAATTAGGAAATATTTAAATTGAAAATCATGAGGAAACCAGGTATTTGCACCTGTTAAATTTGTAGAGGTTGAAAGCAATAATAAAGAATGAACACATACAGCAAGCTGCTAAGGTATCTCTAACTAAGAACTGACTTAACAGTGGGTTTTCCTGACAGGACAAGAGGATGAGGTGTTTTATGATTTTCCTGAGATTCCCTCTGTATTGTCTGAGAAAAAAACAGCAATTTCAGAAGAAACGAGAACAGAATCCTGCAGGAGAGTAAGCCAAAATTTTTGCTGAAACTCTTCTCTCACATAGGTATACTAGCATATTTGAATACCACTAGAAAAGGACCTGTGTGTATGGGGTGCCAACTGCTAGAAATTTTTGCATAGAATTAGAATGGAACAGTGTCTTTGACTTTTGCGTAAGGATGTTTATTTCTTTGTTGTAGAGGGCCTACTCCTGAAAATGCTGTTATAACAAAATAAAAAATACCCCCTAAACTGAAAATCCTCATTTGAAGACAGAAAATATTTTATCTGGGCAAAAGGATAATTTAACTCATGGAACTCAAGAATACAAGAAAATAAGAATAAAAGTATTTTCCCTTAATATAGCTGACTAGAAAGACAGTGCATTTTCCTGCACAAAATATTATCACATTCTCACTACTCCAAAAAAAAAATCCAATGCATAATTTTATGGCAAAAAGATCCAGATCAGAACAATATGTAAAATCTTGGCCCCCAACATCTGGGGAACACAAGTCACAATTCCCTCACAAGAACACTGGCAGTGCCATCCATGAACATCAACACCACACAAAGTTTGGTCTGTAGTTTTGTCTTTTGTAAATGAGAATGACTGGAGTTTTCACATTGCTTTACTGAACAGTTCCAATTGGTAAGGCCCAGGCAATGAGTGAAGCCAGTGAATAGTTTCCCACAGGGCATTTGTCCTCTGGCCAATGCACTAGTTTGGATGCTGCAGTCAGGCTTTAGGCTGGTAGTTCTTCAGCAGAGCATCTTCTCACCCTTGCCGTAAACCTACTTTTCCCATCACTCATGGGAGAGCTTGGGAGGGTCTCACTATAGCAATACTTGGTTATGGGATCCCTATAGGTGTTCTGAAGTTTCATGCTCCAAGGTGAGGCCCTGCATTTAACCAAACACAATTCAAAATGATCTTCCATTGCCATGTAGACATTCTGGATTGCCAGAGCTGCCTGGTTTGAGGAAGCACTCCAGGAGAAGTTGCTTTTTGAACTGAAAGCATTAGGAGACACAGTACTCATAAGTGCTGCAGCAGTCATTGGACAAGCAGCCATCACAGCTGTATTGCTTTGTGCTAAGGACATGGACAGGACAACAGTCATTCACCAGCTAATCCTCCCTTTCACAAATATTCTTCCATGATGAGGGGATTCCTTTGAATGGAGTTATGGCACTGATTACCTGGGTGACTGCTATTGCTCAGGTTAAACTGCCCATTCCAGGGAATGGGCTAATCTTTGTCTTGAACCTGGAATAGTTTCTCATCTCTCACTGACCCTCATTGTGCTTGAAGATTCTTGTGAAGAAGTAGAGGTGTGAGAGCACAAAAACAAGGGCAAGCACCCACCTCTTCCACAGAAGCTGGAGCCATACCTTGTCTGACAGGTTCACAATCTTGGCATGGAGCAGGGCAAACCTGGAGCCCAGGTGTTATGGCCCCTGTGACCCAAGGGATCCATCCCTTTCTACTTGGGTGTGCTCCATGCCCCACAGTTCTGCCAGCTCCTGGCAGCCTCCCCATCCCCATGTGACCCTGCTCCAACCCTTACTTTTGTAACTGTATTAGGAACCGTCAGCCAACAACAACCTTTTTACTCCACAAAACACTCACATCCAATGCTTGCCTCTTATAATCATGTAGTCATATTGGGTGGTGATATTTTGTGTATCTGCATTGCCAACTCCTACTCTGGGTTGTCAGTGAACTCTTGATTACTGGAAAGAGAGTTGGTACCTTTGAATCTAATAAGAGTAAGAAGTCAAGTATAATAATCCCAAAACCAATTCAGAAGTTCTATTAAGATTCTGTTACTTAAGAACCACACCATTTCTGTTACCAAGCTGTATTAGTCAGGGTTCTCTAGGGAAACATAACTGATATGAGATATCTGTAAATAGAATAAGATTTTGTGAAATTGTCTAATGCCATTGTGGGGATGCACAAGTCCAAATTCTGCAAGAGAGTGTACAAACCAAGAACTCCAGTAAGGGTCTTTGATGATTTCCCAGGAGAAGCTGGCTATCTAAGTAAAGATGGAAATTCTCTCTCTGAATGGTGAAATCATTTCCCCTTATTAGCCCTTCAACTAAATGGATGAGACATCAATCATTGCTGTCATGCAATCGCCTTAGTTAATTATACATGTTATCAGCCAACTATGTAATCAACTTACTGATAATTAAAGTTCATGAAATGCACTTGTATTACAATTTCCCCAGTGTTTGCTTGGCCAAACAACTGGGCACCATTACCTGGCTGAGTTCACACATTAGTCTAACCATAATAGTTTTCACCACTCCAAGCAGAAATTCTGAACCCATTAAGCAGTAATTCTCCTTTGGCCTTCCCTTACTTTATCCCCTGATAACCTCTTATTTTTCAATGATTTTGCATTTTCTAGGTATTTCATAAAATGGAATCATACAATATTTGTACTTTTGTGATGAGCTTATTTCATGCAACATGATGTTTTAAAAGTTCATCCATGTTGCAGCATGTATTTAGAACTTCGTTCTATTTATGGCTGAATAATATTCCATTGCATATTTATACCATATTTTATTTATCTAGTCATCTCTTGGTGGACCATTTGATTGTTTGGACCTTTGGCTATTGTGTATAATGCTATAAGTATAAAAATATAGTCTATGGGTTTCAGTGTCATACTCCATGCTGTTTCTAATATCCCAGATTTTCTTATCTTGTTCTTTTTGCCTCGTTTTGTTTCCTCTTTTCCAAACTCCTCTGCCAGGCCAAATCCTATTAAATTATAGCATAAATGGAAATGAGGAAGGGATCAGTCTGTTTCAATACAACAGCTCAACAACACACAAAAGGGCCACAATGAAGGAAATAAGGGACAAAAACATATAACACCTACAAAATCCACTTAAAAATGACTGACGTATGTCTTGCCCTATCAGTCTATCAGTAATTATATCAAACATAAATGGACATGCTTTCCAATCAAAAGACACATTGAAGAATGGATAAAAATCATGATGGCACTATATGTTGTTCACTAGATGCTCAACTTACAACAAAATATGAATTGGCTGAAAATGAAAAGGTATAAAAATTACATAAAAATAGAAAGCAAAAGAAAGCAGGAATTTCTAGACTAATATCGGATAAATAGACTTTAAGTCTAAAGCTGTTAGAGAGATAAAGAAAGGCACAATACTTTAATAAATGTGTCAATTCACCAGAAGATGTAACAATAATAAACATATATGCACCTAATCACAGAGCCCAAAATTTTAAGAAACAAACATTGACAAAACTGAGGGACAAAATAGTTCCGTATTAATTGCTGGAGACTTCAACACATTATTCTCATTAATGAAGGAATAACTAGACAGAAGTTCAATAAGAAAGAGAGAATTTGAACAATACTTTAAATAAACTAGACAAAATTAATACACAGCTCTCTATCCAACGAAAAGCAGATATATATATTTTTTCAAGTGCATGTGGATCATTCTTTAGGTAGAACCCACATTAGGTCACAAAAAAGTCTCAATAAATTTATAAAGTCTGAAATTATACAAAGCTTCATGTCTGGCCACAATGAAATGAAACTAGAAATCAATAACAAAAGTAAAATAGAAAATTACTCCAATATGTGGAAATTAAACATGTTATTAAGTAACTAATGGATAATGGATACAGAGGTAGAAGCAAACAGGTTACCATTTCTAAGGGTGATGATAGAAACAGGCACAAGGGATTATGGGTTCTCAGAAAGAACTTATAAGTTAAAAAATGCTAGAGGATAATGCAGGAATAATTATAAATTTTTAACTGTCAGGTCCACATTTACATTGCTTTGTGTATGTCCAAAATCAGTATTCTTCTCTGAAAGACATATCTCTAAGTCTTTGAGAGGTTTTCAAGAAAACTTTGATTGTTACTATACTTTGCTTTCACATATGTCTAAGGAAAGATCTTTATATAATAACTTCATATTTTAAGTCATTTTTCTCTTATGTCAATGATTTTTCCTGTACTTCAGCTATCTTCAGAAAGTTATTCTTATTTAAGTCAGCGGTATAGTTTTTGTTGTTGTTGTTCTTTTCTTTTATAACTTTTGATATAAAACACTTTTTGTTGAGTTTATTTTCTCACTACTGAGAATTTTATATGTTTTTATATAATTGGGAAATCGTCTGCCTAATGAGTGCTATATACACAGGGCAGAAGCTAGGCAACATTCTGGCTCCTCTGCCTTATCTCTAAGCTCCAAGTAAATGACTTGGACTCCACCAATCAGAAGCACATGCAAACACTTAGTTTTTCTGAAGTGAGAAAAGCAAAGGTACTGTAAAGATGCCAAGCCAACTTTCTGGTGATATTTGCATGACACAGTCTGACTTTAAGCAAAGAAGTAATAGTATGTTGAGTTCCTGGTACAAAAATGATTTTCTTACTGGTAGTAGTGCAAGTGCTGGAAGGTCAAGTTCATGGTGTAGAAGTGGAAATGATACAAAATATAAAATTGCTAAATTTAGGGAGATGGCAGCAACAGTTTCATCAGTAGTCCAATTTCTGCCCAGTATTGTTGGTAATTCCTGGGAATTTAACCTCATTTGTTGATCTCTCAATAATTCACTGAATTCTCTGATTCTTTTATCAAATTGCTTTTCTGCTTCATCAGCTGGAGCAAGCTTCTCTTGTTTGCACAACAGGGTTTTGAACAGTAAAAGTGTTGAAACAATTAAAATAAAAACAATTATTACTCCTTCAGCAAAAAGATACTGAGCACATAGTATTTGCCAGGCAAGATGCTCAAAAAAAAAAAAAAAGGTTAAAACTGAAATGAACAGACAAGCTACTTGACCTTATAAAGGGAGATACATGATCCTAGCATGCTCAAGAAATGAGAAGTACTTTGGATACCTAGAATGTAGAGTGAATCTTTTATTTCAAACACTCTACAACAAATAACAATGAAAAATATTAGGAACTGCCATATGATATTGCAATGACACATCAATGACCTGAATTAATAAAGTAAATTTTCTTAAATATGATTAGTATTAATTTCTTGGCAAACTCTTGGGTTTCTTAAGTATTGCAAAAGCAATGAAATACATTTGATAGCCATTCCACACTAATTTACTTCTGTTATACCCCAGAGTGTAAATAAATTCAATATTATTTTGAAATTTGTTGTATTTCAGGTACTTCACAAAGAATAATTCCTTGCTAATACAGGTCCTTCAAATAAAATTTTGCTCCATGTCTAATGAGTACTTCAGATATGTATAAAGACCAAGAGCAAGGTCATTTAGTTCATGGTCCCTATATTTATGAAAAAGGATATTTTCAGTATTTAATTATAGCTACAGCCATATTTTCTTTTACAACAAACCCATTCAGTTTCAAAAAAGAATTATTTCTGTTCTTAATCTGTTGCTGGGAAAATAATTTTGATAGTGGAGGAAAATCATTTAAAATTCCTGAAGATAGAATCTGTTCTGGAAAAAAATTGTCCTTTTGAAAGTACTTTAAATGGACAAATTCTACATAATATATACTTTATTTCTTTCATTCTTAAAGACCTTCAAAAGATTTTAATACTCAACAAAGATTCATTTCAACTTTTCATGAAAAATATGCTTATTTATTAAAGAACTTATTCATTAAAATATGAAAAATGGACCAATTATTTGAAACACACAATCTAGCAAGCCTGACAACATGGAAAAATAGATTATCTGAATAGGCCTGTATCTATTAATGAAATATAATAAGTAATTAGTAAACTTAAAAATCAGAAAACACATAACCCAGATTGTTTCATGGGGGAATTTTACCAAACATTTAAGGAAAAAATGATAACAATTCTCTATGATCTCTTCCAGGAAATAGAAGCAGAGAGAATAATTCCTAACTCATTATAAAAGGCAAAATAAACCTAATATCAAAATTAGACAAAGATATTGCATAAAAGAAAAAGTTACAGACAAAATCTTTTATAAATATAGAAGCAAAAAATCTTCAGTAAAATATTAGGAAATCCAATAACATAATGCATACAAAAACTTATATACTAAAACCAAATTAAAAAAAAAAACAAAAACAGAAAGACACATCAGATATGTGCACATGAGGGTATAATAAGTTTGTGGTCAGTTTCATTTTAAAATCTTCTGAAGGAAAATTTGTGATTCCATGCACACACATACATGCACACTTACACCCATCTATATATTGTCTTAACCAGCCAAATGACATTGTTTATATCACAAATATGATTTTCTTTAAAATGAAATGAATGTAGGATTTATTCACTTTGCAAGGATGGTGCAAAATTCAAAAATCAATTAATGTAATCCATCATGAGGAGCACACTAAAGAAGAAAACTTAAATGTTTACATCAATCAATGTAGAAAAGGCAAGATACAACACTAATTTGTGATTAAAACTCTCAGCAAATTAGGCATAGATAGTAACTTCTTCAACTGGATAAAGAACATTTACAAAAACCTGCACCTGACATCCTACTTAATAATGAGAAACTAGGTGTTTTCCACTAAGATCAGAACAAGGCAAGATGTCACCTTTCACCTCTCCTTATCAGCATAATAATGGAAGTCCTAGATAATGCAATAAGACAAGAAAAGGAAATAAAAGTTATACAGATTGGAAAGGAAAAAACAAACAAACTGTTTTTCTTGGCAGATGACATGATTGTTTATGTTGAAAATCCCCCAAAATAAATGAATGAAAACTTCTTAGAACAATAAGAGATTAGAGAAAGTTTGCAGGATACAAGATTAATATACAAATGTCAATTCTTTTCCTATATAACAGAAACAAACAACTGGAATCTGAAATTGAAAACACAATAACATCTAAAGATTTAATGGAAAAAGAAAAGAATTGGATAGGCAACAAACTACTGAAGAAGAACAAACTCAGAGGACTAACTCTACCCAACTTCAAGACTTGCTGTAAAGCTACATTGATCAAGACAATGTGGTATTTGTAAGAGAATTGATAAATAGATTAATGGAATGGAAGGATGGAATAGAGAACTTAGAAGTAGAGTCACAAGAGATCTCTGACAACAGGAACAAAGGCAATTTGATGCATACTACCCCTTCCAAAATATGATGCTGGACATACTGAACATTCACATTTCAAATAATGCAGCTAGACCTAGACCTTGCACCTCTCACAAAACTTAACTCTAAATGGATTATAGACTTAAATTTAAAACACAAAACTTTAACATTTCTAGAAGAGATCATAGGATAAAATCTTGGTCACCTTGTATTTACTGATGAAGATTTAGATATATGACCAAGAACAAAATCCATGAAAGATAAAATTGATCATTTGGATTAAGTTAAAGTTCTGCTAAAGACACTGTAAGAGAATGAAAACACAAGTAACAGAAAGGGGGGATATATTTTGAGGTGAGGTATCTGATAAAGGTTTATTATACAAAATATAAAGACATCTGTGTCTTAAGAACTCTTAAAACTCAAAAATAAGAAAATAATTAGGTTAAAATGGGCAAAAGATTTGAATAGACACCTCATCATAGGGGATATTCTGATGAAAAATTTGCATATGAAAAGGTGCTCAACATCATACATCACTGGGAATTCCTAATTAAAAGCAGTAACATCACTACAAATTTATTAGAATGATTAAATTCAAAATATTGACAACACCAAATACTGGTGCTTATGTTGACCAACAGAACTCTTCTTTATTGTTGAATGTAATGCAAAATGGTACATCCATTTTGGAAGCCAGACCGGCAGTTTCTTATTAAAGTAAAAAGAGGCTTATTATATGATCTAACAATTACATTCTTAGGTATCTATGCAAATATGTTGAAAACTTAAGTTCCATAAAACCCACCCATGAATGTATATACAGCTTTATTCATAATTGTCAAAAATTAGAAGCAAGCAAGATATCATCCTTGGTAAGTGGATAAATAAACTGTGATACATCTATGGAATGGGATAGTATTTCACCATGAAAAGAAATAGCTCTCAAGTCATGAAAAAATATGAAGGAATTTTGAATGTACAAAAGAGTCAAACCTGCCCTAGGGAAAGTGACTGGATAGCTCTGTAGCTAATAGACCCAATAAGAAAGTTTAGCTCAGTGAAGGAGTCTCCACTTTGAATATACAACGTTCCTGGTTTAATTCCTAGCTCTCTTTAGAGTAGTAATCCACCAAGTTATCAAACAAGTAACTGATACTTTAGGACAAAGAACACATAAACATTATTTTTTATATTAGCTTCTCTTGGGTCTATTATTTTTCTTTTAAAAAAAAGTTTTCTTTTTTAAAAATTTAACTTAGTTTACTTGCAAAAACCTGGTTTGAAACCTCCAGGGGGCAAGCTGCAGTGTAAATGATGAACACTAGCAGCCTGAGAAGCCCCTCAGGGGTGTAAAAGGGCAGTCCATTTTTTCTAAGATTTCATTTGATTGCTTGCTTGAGTGTTTGTTTCTTATTCTTTTTTTGCTCCCTTTCTCCTCCATTTTTAAAAACTCCACAATTTTAAAAATTAGGTGCTACAGGCTTGCTTCTTATTTGTCATGTTTCCCTCTTTTTTTCATATATCAGTTTCATCTACCTACACTATCTCTTTTCCTTCCTTCATCTTCTTATCTTATGCTTTCTGTTTTTGCTCTTACATTATACTTCTCTTTACTTAGTTTTCAATATTTTTTGTTTTTATTTCTATCTCCTCTATTCTATGCATTTTTTCTCTTTTTTAAACTTTTTTCTTATTGTATTTTCTTTTCACGTTCCCTCTCTTATTCTGGACTTTTAATATATTCTAGATATTTTCCTCTATTCAGTTTTTCATTTCATTGTTTGTATCCCATTTTTACTCTTATTCCTCTGCATTTCTTACATGAGTTAATTATTCATATTCTTAGATCTTCTATGGTTCCTTTTCTACCTTTTACTATTATTATTGCTATTATCCTTTTTTTCTTCTTACCTCTTCCCTTTCTCTGGCATTAATTTTATTTTCTTTCAAGGAAACAGAGACAACAGAAAGGAAATAGAATAAGAGGAACAAAGTGTCACAGAGAAAACTTACTATACACCCAAAAAGAGCAACTAAATAAAATCCTAGAGTAGAGAAAGAAACTAATCAACTGAATAAAGCCATCAAGATAAAGAGATGCCTAAACACCAACAAAAAATTATAAACCATATTAAGAAACAGGAATACATGGCCCAGTGCAATGGACAAACTAAAAACCAGGAGAAGGTGCAGATCATGGAACAACTAATTATGAACCAACTTAATGAAGTATAGGCAGAGATTAAGGATATTAAGAGATTAAGGATATTAAGAAGGCACTGGAAGAAATGACAAAATTGTAAATTTACATAAAAAGATAACATGATGATGATAAAAGTCACAATTCAAGAAATCTAAAACACACTGGATGCACATAACAGCAGCTTTGAACAGGAAGAGAAAAGAATTAGTGATGTGGTAGACAGTACATTTGAAATCAAATAAGCAATGGAACAGATAGATAAAAAGATTGAAAAAATCTGTTAGGGAATTAGGAATATGAATGACAGCAAAAAAAATGAAAAAAACATATGCATTATAGGCACCCTAGAAGAAGAAGCAAGGGAAAGGGGACAGAAGGAGTGTTGAAGGAAATAATAGCTGAAAACTTCTCCACCCTATTGAGGGAGATGGATGTATATGTCCAGAAGTGCAGTGCACCTGAACTAGTGTAAATCCCAACAACCCTACTCCAAGACCTATACTTGTTAAATTGTCCAATGCTCAAGAAAAAAGAGGGAATACTGAAAGCAGCAAGAGAAAATACAATTATCATATACAAAGGAAGCGCAATAAAATTAAGTGCTTAACTCTCTACTAAAACCATGGAGGCAAGAAGGCAGTCGTATGAAATAATTAATGTGCTAAAAGAAAAAATAAATAAATAAAACTTCCAGCCAATAATTCTCTATCCAGCAAAACTGGCACTCAAAATGATGGAGAATTCAAAATATTCACAGAAGTTAAGAGAGAATGCTTATTAAAAAAAACCTGCCCTTCAAAACATAGTAAAGGAAGAGCTGCAGGCTGAAAGGCAAAAACAGGAGGGAGAGGGAGTTGGAGGAAAGTGTAAAAAATATTTTAAAAAGAAATTAGAACAACATATGACATACATAAACTCAAAGAAAATATGGCTACTGTAAGTAATTCCTTGACAGTAATAACACTAAATGTTAATGGATTAAACTCAACAGTGAAGAGACAGACTGGCAGAATGGATAAGGAAATATGACCCATCTGTATGCTGTCTACCAGAAATCCACCTTAGACTCATGGATTCAAGGAGACTGAAAGTGAGTGGCTGGAAAATAATTTTATAAGCAAAGAACAACCAAAAAAGGGCAGGAGTAGTTATACTAATATCAGGCATAAAATACTTTAAATGCAAAACTATTTTAAGGACAAAGATGGACACTATATATTAGTAAAAGGGGTAATCTTTCAAGAAGAAAGAACAATGATAAATATTTATGCATCTAATAGGGTACCTCAAAATACATGAAATGGAGAAATAGATCCCTCTACAATTACAGTAGGGGGATTTATTACACTATTATCACCATTAGACAGCACATCTTGATAAAGAAACAATAAAGAGACAAAGACATTTATTAATATAGTAGAGAATTGGGACCTAATAGGCATATACAGAAATCGATACCCAAATACATTGGGATATACTTTCTTCTCAAGGGCACATGGATCATTCTCCAGGATAGACCACAGGCTATGCCAAGAACAACACTCAATGAATTCAGAAATATTGAAATTATACAAAGAAATTTCTCTGACCACAATGGAAAGAAGCAGGAAATAAGTAAGGACCAGAGAACCAGATTAGGCACAGATATGTGGAAGTTAAACAAAAAACTCTTTGACAAACAGTGGGTCTAGGAGGAAATTAAAAAAGAAATCAGTACATCAAAGGCTGTACTGAGAGGGAAATTCATAGCCATAAATGCATATATCAAAAAAGAGGATAGAGCTAAAATCAAAGTCCTAAGTGCCTACATAAGTAATTAGAAAAAGAACACACAAACTAACCCCAAAGGAAGTAGAAAGAAGGAAATAACAAAGATTAGAGAGGAACTAAATGAAATAGAAAATATAAAGCACTAGAAAATTAAACAAAACATCAAAAGTTGGTTCTTCTAGAAGATCAATAAACTTGACAAACCCTTAGTTAGATAAACAAAGAGAGAAGATGCAAATAAACAAACTAAGAAATGAAGAAGGGGGTATCACCATTGACTCCACAGAAATAAAGAGCATCAAAAGAAGATACTAAAAATTATATGCCAACAAGAAGGATAATTAGAGAAAATGGCCAAATTCCCTGAAACACACCAACAGCCTACATTGATGAAAGAGGAAATCTTTCATCATGAACTCAACAGACCACTCATAAGTAATGAGAATGAATTAGTAATCCAAAGCCTCTCAACTAAGAAGAGCACAGAACCAGATGACTTCACAGGTGAATTCTTTCAAACATTCTGGAAAGGACTGACACCAATTCTGCTTAAACTCCTCCAAAAAATAGAAGTAGAAGGAACATTGCTTAACTCATTCTATGATGCCAACATTACCCTAATACCAAAGTCAAACAAAGATGCCACAAGAAAGGAAAACTACAGATCAAACTCTCTAAAGAAGCTAGAGACTAAAATACTCAACAAATTATGTGCTAATCAGAATCAACATCATCTCAAATGATTTATATACCATGACCAAGTGTTTCATCCCTGTTATACAAGGTTGGTTCAACATAAGAAAATCAATCTATGTAATACACCACATAACAGATAAAAAAAAATTACATGATCATCTCAATAGGAGCAAAAAAGCATTCAACAAAATACAGCACTCTTTCCTGATAAACACACCACAAAGAATAGTAATAGAAAGAAACTTTCTCAACATGAGAAAGGGGTATATATGAAAAACCCACAGCTAACATCACATACAATGGTGAAATCCAAAAACTTTCCCTCTAAGATCAGGAACAAAACAAGGATGCCCACTATCACTACTGTTTTTTTAACATTGTGTTAGAAGTACTTGCTCAATCACTTGGCCAAGTATAAGATACAAAAGACATCCAACTTGGCAAGGAAGAAGTAAAAATTTCGCTATTTGCAGATGACATGGTCTTATTCATAGAAACCTCTGAGAAATCGACAACAAAGTATGTAGAACTTATAAATGAGTTCAGTAAAATCCAAGGTTATAAGATCAATGCACAAAAATCAGTAACATGTCTTTATACAGATAATGAGCAATCTGAGGAGGAAATCAAGAAAAAAAAATCTCATTTACAATAGCAATGAAAAGAAGGAAATACCTAGGAATAAATATAACTAAAGATGTAAATTAGTGATATACAGAACTACACAAAAATGTTCAAGGAAATCAAAGAACATTAAATAAATGGAAGAATATTTCCTGTTATGGCAGGGAAGTCTAAACATTATTAAGATGTCTATCCTACCCAAACAGATCTACAGATTTAATGCAAGCCCATAAAAATCAAAGCAACATTTTTTATTGAATTTCAAAAACTAACTATGAAGTGAATTTGGAAGTGCAAGAGGGCTTAATAGCCAAAGACATTTTGAAAAATAAAAATGAAATTGGTGGAATCACACTACCTGGCTTAAAACCTTACTACAAAATTACAGTGGTCAAAACTGCATGATATTGACAAAAGGATAGACGCACACACCAGTGAAACCAAACTGAGAGTTCTGAAGTAGATCCTCACATATATAGTCATTTGATATTCAACAAGGCCACACCAAGCCTACTCAACTGGAAGAGAACAGTCTCTTCAACAAATGTGCTTGGAGAACTGGATATCCATATCCAAAATAATGAGAGAGGAATACCATCTGATGCCTTCTACAAAAATCAACTCAGGATAGATCAAAGATCTAAATATAAGAGCCAAGACCACAAACACCTTGGAAGATAATATAGGAAAGCATCTACTTGTAATATGTAATGGTTTCATGAACTTCATACCCAAAGTACAAGCAGCAAAAGAAAAAAAAGGTAAATGTGATATCAAAACTAAAAACTTTTGCATCTCAAAGGAGTTTGTAGAAAAAGAAATAAGACAACTTAACCAATGGGAGAAAATATTTAGTAACCATATATCTGACAGGAGCTTAATATCCATTACACATAAAGAAATCTTATATCTCAAAAATGTAAAGTCAAAGAACCCATTTAAAAAATGGGTAAGTGATTTGAACAGACACTTCTCCAAAGAAGAAATACAGCTAAAAAGCACTTGAAAAGATGCTCACCATCACTAGCTATTATGGAAATTCAAATCTACAAGATATCATCTTACATCCATTAGACTGGCAGTCATTAAAAAAACAGAGGACTACAAGTGTTGGAGGGGATTTGGAGGAATGGGAACTCTCAAACACTGCTGGTGGGAATATAGAATGGTCCAGTCCTTGTGAAGGACAGTTTGGCAGTTCCTCAAAATCTAACTATAGATCTGCCATATGATCCAGCAATTCCACTGCTGGGTATATACCCAGAAGAATTGAAAGCAAGAACATGAACAGATTTATGCACACCAGTGTTCCTTATGGCATTATTCACTTTTGCTAAAAGTTGGAATCAACCCAAATGCCCATCAACAGGTGAATGGATAAACAAAATGTGGCATATACACACAATGGTATATCAATCAGCTGTAAGAAGGAATACAGTATTAACATATGGGATAACATGAATGAATCTTGAGGATCATATGTTGAGTGAAGCAAGTCAGGTATTGAAGGACAAATATTATATGACCTCACTGATATGAAATAAGCAAATTGAGCAGACTCAGAGAGCTACAGTTATGAAGATAGGTTTATAAGAAATAGAAAGGGTGAAGAAGGTTGTGAGCCAACACCCACAAAGATGAAATCTATGATAAGGCAGAAGTGAGTAGTTGTGCAGTGAAGGGATATGATAGGGGTGTAATGATACGGTTGGGTTGGGTTGTGCAAGTTTGACAGGGAGTAGGGCCGAGAGAGTGAGTTGGATGGTCCATGGAACTCGGGGGAGGGTTGTGGGAGGGAGCAGGTGAACACTGTGGATTGGCGGATATGTGGTTGAAACTACAGTGTTGGAAAAGTTCTTTTGGCAATATGACAAAGAGGGGTTACTGGTTTAGAGTGTTGGATGGGGGAAATTCAGGGCAGGGTGCACCTGGGGCAGTCTTCTAGAGAAGGTGCAAGTAATTATTTTGTCATAGTGTGTTTTATCAGTGAGTGGAGACCGACATAATGAGTGGGAAAGAGTTGGACTCCCATCCTGGGGAGGCCAGATATGTTCTCACACAAAAGGGTGGGTGTCTTTCCAGAGCATAGGCAGTTCCTAAGAGAGGAGGACACATCAATGTTTCAAACTGTCAGTGATGTTGCAAGTGACTCTGAATCTTGCCCTTCAAGGAGTGAAGCCTGGTGGTCACTGTGGACCCCAAGGGGAGGGGGAGAGAGGAATAGAGTAGACAGAAGAGGGGATACTTAGGGGGCAATGGAAGTGTTCTGCATGATCTTGCAAGGATGGATAAAGACCATGTTGAATTTCATGAAAAATTTATAAAAGTGTATGGTCTAGAGTGTAGACCATAATACAAACAATTTGCCATAATTCGTGACTATATTTCAATATTTATACTTCAGCATAAAACGTGTACCATCCACATATAAAAAGGTTATTGATATGGGAAGGGAGAAAAGGAGGAGGACGTTGGGGATAAGGGAGTCCCCATGTTCTTTATATGACTTTACTGCATCCTAAAACTTCTTTGAAGACAAACTGAACAAAACTAAGACACTGGGGAAGAAATGGAAGAAAATGTCACTGTGCCTACAGGACAACAGATTTTACAGCAATGAAAGGCAAAAAAATTTAAAAAAAATTTTTTTCTTTTTTTTAATATCCCAATTTTTTATTTTAAATTTTAGTTTTCTTAATTATTATGCATTTTATTTCTTATGTTTAAACCTATCGTTATTATTTCATTTTCCCTTTAATTTTCTCCGGCAATATTCTTGACTTCATTTTTGAAGAAATTTTGGGTCACAGAAGGATGACAACTGTGACAGAGGAGGATTATTGGTGTGGGGTGTCAGTGATGAGGGATATGTGGGAGGAAGTTCATCTGGGCAAACATATAAGGCATATAAATGTGTTCAAATGTTCATGGGTCATTGTCACAGTGGGTAGAGATTCACACAACAACCAAAAGAATATTGAATTCCCATTCTGGGCAGCTTTGCCACATTCTCTAACAATCCCCCAAGTGCAGGGGCAATGACTAGTGGAGAAGGATGGTCGATCTGTAGGCCCTTGATATTGATGACTATGTTTATGAGCCTTTGCTTTTGAAATTATAACTTAGCTTAGTGCTGTGGGGTGCCTAAGATTACATTATGAGAGTATCCATGTTGCTCAAATGTGTCCTTTCTCTAAGCCAAACTCAGCATATAAATGCATTAGATTCCACCCAGTATCGGACATGACTCCCGGGAATGAGCCTCCTGGCCCTGAGAGATTACTACCAAGCACCAATGAACAATACCTCTGGAAAAAGACCTTGAATAAAAAGGGGAATAGCTAAAGACAAATGAGTTTATGTGGTTAAGAGACATTAAAGTGAATTGGGAGGTCATCCCAGAGGTAACACTTATGCACGTCTGAGCAGGATCTCATAAACTGCCAAAGTAGATACTACCCCAAATGGTGGGACTCCTGAGGGCTCTGGAGACACCCAGGTTTTATCATCATGGCAGATAGCTCCAGAGTTTGGTGCTTCATCAGTGGACTCTTTGGGAGTCTTTGCTCTCAAGTGTGACAGAGTTGGACTCATTGTGATTTCTCTACACATGCCTCTTCTGTCTCTTCTATTTGAACCTATAGTTGGTGCTTGTGTTGGAAGGTTATATAGAAGAGACTTGAATCTCTGTGCTGTCCATGTGTCGGCTGGGCCCTGAGCCTCAGCAGAGTTGCAACACTTACTCCTTTTGACTCACCCAGGACAACTAACAAAAAGGTGGGGATGGACGATCTCCATACCAAGGAACCTAGAGCGTCGACAATGGCAAGCAAAAGCGTCCCATCCATTAGCCTTATGAGATCAAGGCACTTCTCAGTGATAGGTGGAGTGGGCATCACCATCCCAGAATCATCAGGATTGGGGAATAAAATATGGACTACAATAGACTTACTGATAGTCTACTATAGACTTATTATGATTCTAACAATGAAATAAATTATATCATTGACCTGGAGACAGTGGCCACTGGTGGGGCTGAAATAAGGGAGACAGAAGAAGAGGTGTAATATGGGGATATTTTTGGGACTTGGAATTGTACTGAATGACATTACAATGATGGATACAGGCCATTATATATCCTGCCATAACCTACAGAATTGAGTGGGAGAGAGTGTACAACACAATGTAAACTATAATCCATGCTTAGCGGCAGTGCTCCAAATGTGCTCATGAATTGCAATGAATGTAAACCACACTAATGAAAGAAGTTGTTAATGTGGGGATGGGTGGGTGGTATGGGGAGTGGAGCAATGGGAATCCCTTATTTTTTGTGTGAAAATTTTTGTGTAATCTAAGTATTTTTTTAAATAAATATATTTGTAAAACATTGGAATACTTGTTTTTTTTTTAAATTAATTCTTCATGTATTTGGTAATTCTAGAATTTATATGCATTATTATGGTAAATAAATAAGTAAAATCTTGGTAATTTTTCCTATTATACCATTTGGCACATTTTGTAACTTTTATTTCTCACTCACATAGCATGTGCTTAATTATTGTTGACTTCAATTATTTTTTTCCTCTCCAACGGCATGAATTAAAAAACTTTAAGCAGAGAAAATGTTGTCTGAAGGCTTTTAAAAATGTATTGAAGCATATGCAAGGAAGCTAGAAGAAGAGGAATTTTAAAAAATTGAAAGAACACCAAGATGAGATGAAATTATTTTTTAAGAATGAAAAATAATACTGAATATTATTTCTTAATCCAATGGAGTAAAAAGAAATGAACATTTGATGAATTTTAAAAAGATTAGGAGTTTACAACTTAAAAAAAAAAGCATGCAAAAATAAAATCTCTCTCAGAAGTGTCCTTCCTCCCTCCCATTGATAATGTCTCTGTACAAGTCTTCTTACCCACTTATGCCTCCACTTGGACACTTTTCTGTCCTCAGAGTTGCATGTCCTAATGAATTTATTTTCCCTCTCCTAAAATACTCTAAGGATTTCCTATCTCATTTTGTTTTCTTCTACTCTATTTTTCCTTCACATTTCATACTTTTCCCTGTCCACACCACCACTAGTCTTCTCAAGAGTTTACAGGCTCTCTGTTAATATGACTCATACCCCAGTCAATTCATTGAAACTGATGTCTTTTAATCCACTATTAATATCCAATATGTTGCTTTTAGACTAATATGCTTTGCTGATTTATAACATGTGGCTTTAATTAAAATCAGAAAAGAAAGAAAAATTATATGGAAAAGTAGAAATTGCTTAGTTATTAAAATTATATTTCTAAAATATCAGATGAATAAAACTAGTTTTATTTATAATTGCTCTATACAATCCGTTTATATCAAATACAGGTAATTCTATATGAATTCATAGAAAGACCGACCTATATTATCAATTCCATTTCAGTTTTCAGTCAAACATTTTAGCTATTATAATTCAGATAAATTTCAAAATATCTCTTACTATTAACTTATTAAGAATTTTATCCACTGTAATTATATAACTTTTAAAAAATATTGTGAAATTCATTACCATATCAAGGGTTCATGTAATGTCTTATAATACTTTAACAGGTATCTCCAATAAATTAAGATTTCAATTTAAATATTACTATTCATTTTCTTTTAGAAAACAGTCAAACATAAACTTTATATAATAAATACTGAGCAAATTATAACATAAAAATGATTTCTTTTATTAACTAGATAAAATTGAATACCAATCCCACAAAGTTTTTTTAAACCAATCACAATATTACCTATCTCTCTTGTTATCTGTACATAATTCTATCCTCATAAATGTGTATCCCAAGGAATATATATGTACATTCATACAAAGTAATGTGATAGTAAAAAGTAGAAGAATGAAAAACTCTATAACTGAAGGAACTAATTAAAAGTTTTGAGAGAGAACAATGTGAAGCAGAGGAAAGGAAATTAAGCACTATATATAGCTTTACAATTGGCCACTTAGCCACCTCTGCAGCATTTGTAATGATTAATTCTGACTGAGGAACACAGACAACTGGTTTCATGTACTTAATTTATTTAATTCCTGAGGGGACAATGAACTGTCAACTGAAAGAAGACATGATTTAAATTTTGAATAATTCGAAGAATTAAATTTTAATAGTGGCAAAACTATAAAAATGTGTTTTTTCATTTTGATATTAAGTTTGAAAAACAAATATTTTATCTTCTTTGATGCTTTGCAACTATGGAATTTATTGATTTATCAAATTAATCTTATCACAGCTGAGATTCATTGGTTGGCCTTGAGCATAGGAATGTTTCCTGGTGACGTCAAAGGACTAAGACATTGTCAGAAGTCTAAAACCTGCCACCACCACTACCCCTATATTTTAAAGATTCTGAAACTATTAGGCAACTTGCAATAAGTTAAAAATAAATTTTCTCCTCCTCAATGCTACAATTTCTTCTATTACTAGTCACAATAGTTTTATAGTAGAATATCAATAAGTCCACTCTAATTCGTATTTTATTCCTCCATTCTGTGGACCCTGGGATGGTGATGTCCATTCCACCTCCAGATCAAGAGGAGTCTTAGATTACACATGGATGATGGATGCAATTCCTCTCTTTGCAGTTGTGGGCACTCTTGATTCCATGGTGTGGTGTTTGACCATCTTCAACTTCTTGTTAGCTGACCTGAGTAAGTCCAATGAACCAGAGAGTAGGAGTCGCTACTCTGCTGAGGCTCAGGGCCCAGCTGGCACGTGGGCAGTTCAGAGATTCAAGTCCCCTGAGTATGCACCATCCCCAGCACCAACCACAGGTTCAGTAAAAGTGACAAGAGGCATGTGTAGGAAGGTCAAGTGACTACTGTGCTGAGAGCAGGGAGAGGAAAGAAGAGATGTGCTGTGGGGGCATTTTTTGGGATTTTGAGTTGTCCTAAATGATATTGCAAGGTCAGATTATGGACTTTATGAATGCACTGGGGGAGAGTGTGAACTACAGGGTAAACTATTATCTACGTAGTGCAGCAGTGCTCCAGAATGTGTTTACCAAGTGTGATGAATGTGCCACAATGATGGAGGAGGTTGCTGGTATGGGAGGATTGAGGTGGGCGTGGGGGTGGGAGTATACGGGAATCTCTTATATTTTTTAGTGTAACATTTTTTGTGTGATGTATATATCTTCAAAAAATACAATTTACAAAAATGATGGGGTAGGGAGCAGGGAGCAGGGTATGAGGGAACCTCATGGGTTTTTTTTAATGTTTTTTAATGTAACATTCTTTGAGATCTATTAACTTTAATTTAAAAAGTGAAAAAAAAAAAAAAAGAGAGGTTCCCACATACCCCACCCCCCACTCCTCCCACATCATCAATCTGACTAAACTCAACAATCCTTCAGAAAATTGTTAAGTGCTCAGAGTTTGGTAAGAGGTGATGTGGAATGAAAAACAAATGTGGAGATCCAAACATTCTCATTTTGAAGTATTTAAAAAGTACTCAACTTGAAAGATGAAGAGCTCTGTGAGAATAAGATCAAATATGTGTGACACCGACCTGAGAACCACACTGGAAGTTACTCAGGTTAATTTTTTTTTTTATTTGTGTAAATCCACTTGTCTCTTTTATTCATTTTTCCCAGTGAAAATTATATTTTGATGTGGACTTTGCATTTTATAAATACACAGTTTTCTAGTTATTAAAAATTGAAATATTGTGGGATTTGGGTTTTCCTAAAAAAATTAAAAAATTTAAAAAATAAACTAGCTACAAGGAAGGACAGTACATGACGATTCAGATTTTTGTCATTAAGTGTGTATGCCTAAACTTGGCAGTTTTTAAACGGTCTAGCTCACTTAAGTGTCAAATTTATTGACAATAACCATAACTGGAATGGACAGCAAAAAAATTAAAGAATTATTTTGTTTGCTTTATAAGTGTTAGAAATATAATTAAACCATGATTATTAGATATCCTACACTGTTAAGATAGTGAAAGCCAGGAATCCAATTTCACTAGAGATTTGAACAACTTGAGATTTGAGAAACTTAGGAGCTTCTGTTTCCTTGCCTCATTTCTTCTTCTCTGTAGAATGGTTTAGTTCTGTTTTCTCTTTTTAGGCTGGTTTCCTTTATTCCTCAAACTATTTTGAGAAAATATATGTGTTATCTCATTCACTTGGAGAAAGAGAGATTTCCAATACTCTAATGGAAGCTAAAAATCATTAATACAGTAAAAATCAGATATATAACTTGAGAGAGGTATCCAAAGCATTGCAATTAAAATTAAAAGTATGCATAATTATGTCGGGAACTTTTCAGCTAATAGAGACAACTATGAATAATTTTATAAAATAAAGTTGGAAAATACAAATAAGAAACCTAGAAAATTTTAACATGTAAAATTGTGTACGACAAATTGGAAAATTTCACTACATTAATTATTTTAAAAATCCTATAGTATATGTCACATATTGACTACTTAATGACATTAGACCCAGATTGATTTTTGGTTGAATTCTGGCAAAACTTTAAGGAACAGGTATTCTAGGAAGAGAGAGGAAATAAAATAAAACTAAAGATTACAATATGATTGTAAGATGAGTAAGACATCCTCAATATAAATAGCTTAGACAAAATGAACATTCAGTAGGACATTAAAGAGAAATATGTCACAAATAAATAAGATAAATCCAAGGTAGCAAAGCGGTTCAGCATGAAGGCATATATGAGTGCAATTTATGGCATTAATTGATTAAATGAGAAAGTACAAGTAATATTTCCATTGATGCAAAAAATTGATAAAATACATTACTAATTTATCATTCTAAAATCATTGTCATGAACTAGAATTAAAAGTAAACTTCCCTAACTTGATAAAATGAAAGAATATCAAACATAAAGAATACTAATTCTCACTCTGATTATTACATTGTAATGGTGATATTAGTTAATACACTGAAATAAGAAAAATAAATTACAGATATACAGATTTGAAAGAAAGAGTCAAAATATTTTTGGACCCAGCAATATAGTACAGTAGTTAAAAGTAATCACTTACGTCTGGAGTCAAGCTGCTTGTTTTCGAAACAGATCTCTGTCATTTTCTATATGGTTGTTCTTGAACAAGTTGCTTTACATTCTTCTGCCTTCAATTCTTCATCTATAACAGGATGGTAATAAGAATAATGTCTATCTGTTATGGTTGCCTTGGAGATTAAATGAATTAGTTTATAGTAGAACGAGCATAGAAAAACTTTTCGCTAGTAAGTGCTATGTAAGTACTTGATCTTATTTTTCATATTTGAAGGCAATTTGTACACCTATCAGGAAAAACTGAAAGAGTCAACTGACAAATGGAAATAATGAAAGATCTGAAAAACATCTGGATGGAGTTTTAAAAAGCAATAGCTTCCAGGTAGAAACATTACTAATTAGAAAATAGAATAGAATTAAAGATCTGATTCACATGTCCCAATGTGCATTTCCCCACACTAACCTATTTCCTCAGCAATCTTGCCATCAGTGGATATGGCATTGCCAATCATCCAGCAGCAGAAAGCAATGAACTTGAAACTGTACTGAAATTGCTTATTCCATAATCTGTATATATAACATCAACGAGTCCAGAATAAAATCACTGCTCATCACCTTTGTTGCTACCACTCTGACCAAGGACAGCATAACTGGTCACCTGTATTCTTCCATAACCTCCTAACTAGGCCCTCTATTTTTATACTTGCTCTACGTGCTTCTTTTTTTTTTTTAAGCTTACAAGGGAATTTTACTCAGCCATAAAAAGGAATGAAGTTCAGATATATGCATCAACATGGATGAACCCTGAAGACACCATGCCAAGTGAAATAACCCAGACACAGAATAGCAAATACTGCATAATCTCACTGAAATGAAACAATTATAATAAACAAAATGATAGTCAGAAACTCGAATATACATTACCAGGGTCCAGGGTAGGGAAAGGGAATTGGTAGTTAATGCTTAAATTATACAGTTTCTATCTGGGCTGATAGAAAAATATTGGTATTGGATGGTGGTGATTGTAGCACAACATTGTGAAATTAATTAATAACACCAAATCATATATTTGAATGTGGTTAAAAGGAGAATTTTTGTGGTGCATATATATTACTAGAATTAAAAAATTTTAAAGGCAAAGATTGGACTTTATAACACAAACAGTAAACCCTAATATACCATGGATATAGTTAATAGTACAATTATATAATTGTTCTTTTATAAATGGTAACATATTAACAAATCAATTTTATTGATACATAGTAATAAAGAATAAAATCAACCAAAGTGTACAATCAGTGGTATTAAGTGTAATCACATATTTGTGCATTCAACACTTCAATCATTCTTAAAGCACATTCTTTATTCCAAAAATGTTAAAAAAAAAACAAAAAAGGAAACAATGGATCAACTTTCAATCTCTCTATGCTTCCCTGACAGAACATAACTTCTATTCTTTCTCCTTCTTCCTAGTATGTTTGAATTTATATTTTGTAAAAGCAATCTTACCACACTGCTAGTCTTGTAAGAGAATGGCACATTCAACTTGGTATCCCCAGGGCCCAGAATCAATGAAGTCCTATGTCCAGCCAGCGCAGTGTCTAGCACCCACCAGAGCCTTCTAATTTGGAACCTCTCTTCAGCATGCCCATTAACCTTCTTGCTTGTTTGTTTATTAGAAAAGTTTTAGGTTTACAGAAAATTATCCATAAAATACAGAGTTCCCATATACCATCCCTTTATTCTTACCCTAGAGCAGCCAGCTATTCTTTTAAACAGAAATTAGCTCATAACACACTTTGACTTCTCATATCAATCAAGCCGAAAGCCAAAATCCTTATAATTTTCAACTTGTCCTTGTGCAGTTTGGCTATTTTCCAATTTGGCCTCACTTCTACTTCTCTCCCCTTCTTAATGTCTGTTTCAGGCACCCTGGAGCCTTGTACAAGCCTATCATTTTTCTGCCTTGGACTGTAAACACGGAGGAATAGGGAATAGTCATTTTCTTCAAGAAGTTTATCATCAAGTCGAGAAGACAATATATCTGAAACAGCATGGAAAGCAATAATCAGACCTCCCCTCCCCACAAAAAGCTGGTTGTTGATGCTTTTTCTACTGACATATAATTGGGCAACAAAAAGATCAGTGGAGAATAAGCTTTCAAAATTTCAAAGAACACGCCCGAAGAATGGGTTCCGATTATTCTTCTAGTTCTAAATTCTTTACAAAAGCCATGGCATGGTTCTTCTTCCTAGATTTATCATCCCCCATATACTGGCATGATTTGCTTTTTTATTTCAGGTCCCTGCTCAAATATCATTAAAAATTTCCTCACCACCCTGTAGAAAACTGCAATTCCAAACTCCCACTTGCACTTTCCCTATGTACCCTACACAAATGTATTTTTCTCCATAGCACTTATAACTATAAATATACTATATTATGGATTTATTCATTTATTTCTTTATTGTCTAGTTCTTCTCCACTAGCATATAAGATCTATGAGAATACAAACAGTTTTGTCTGTCTTCTCTTTTTGTTTTATTTTCCATTGATATGTCTTTAATCCCTTAAAGAGTTTCTGACAAATAGCAGGTGCTCAATATATATTTGTTGGATAAATAAAGAAAAGAATATATTAGTGAAATAGGAATATAAATACCTTAGCAATAAAACAAAGCAAAAACATGTAAGACTGTCTTTCCTTAAAAACTGAATAACTTTAAGGATAAAATGTTTCAAGGAGCTTCAAATTTGGAGAAGTATATAATACATAATATTTATATTCAAGCAATTTCCAAGTCTCTTTAAATTAGTGCGTAAATTCAGTGCACACATAATCAATTCTGAAAAAGATTATTCACAGAACTTGACATACTGATATAAAATTCATATCAATTTTTAATATACATTCTAAAAAGAGAAAAGAAAAATGAATAGGTAATTAACATGCCAAATATCAAGACATTTTGAAATATTTAGTTATTTAAACTGTGTGATTTGGCAGAGAAAATGATATATAGATCAAATTCCATAAAGGGGTTCATGGATATATGGGTTGTTGGCATTTCGCAGCTGTATCAGTTTAAAAAAGGATACAAAAAGACTTGACCTGCCAATAAACAGTGCTGTAAAATAATTCCAATCTCAAAACATACATATGAAACTTTTCCAGATGCTTCAAAAATATCTGTATAAATAAGTTTTAAAATTATTACCAGAAAATATAGTATCAATACATACTATAAAAAATAAAATAAAAAAACAAATAACAAAAAGTACATACTGTAATAAAAGTTAAAAGGCAAAAAAAGATTTAAAGAAAATATTTGCAGCATGTATAACACTGAATTCTTCTATAAAAACTACTAGTATATTCTGCCACAGGAATAAAGATAAAAAGTATAATAAATAATTTATACTTAATGGAAAAATAGTCCATGTGTACAGAGACACTTTACAGAATAGAACATCCAAATTTCCAAAAAACATAAAAATGCATGTGTAACAATTTGATCAACTTTACCTGTCATCAGCAAAAATGTCATGTCAACAAGACAGATGGTTTCACAGGTGAGTTCTACAAAGCATTCAAAGATTTAATACAAATCTTACTCAAGCTCTTCCAAAAAATTGAACAAAAAGTAATGTTACCAAACTCATTCTATAAAGCCAGTATTACCCTAATACCAAAGCCAGATAAAGATATTACAAAAAAATAAAATTATAGACCCATTTCTCTAATGAATACAGATGCAAAAATCCTGAATAAAATACTTGCTAATCAAATCAAATAATGCATTAAAAGAATTATCCATCATGATAAAGTTGGTTTTATACCAGGCATGCAAGGCTAGTTCAACACAAGAAAATCAATCAGCATAATATACCACATTAATAAATCAAAGAAGAAAATTCATATGATCTTACCAATTGACACAGAAAAGGCATTTGACAAAATACAGCATCCTTTCTTGATAAAAATACTACAAAAATAGAAATTGAAGGAAACTTTCTCAACATGAAAAAGGTCATATAAGAAAAACCCACAGCTAATATTGTACTCAAAGGTGAAACACTAAAAGCTTTCCTGTTGAGTTCAGGGACAAGACAAGGATACCCACTGTCACCACTGTTGTTCAGTATAGTGCTAGAAGTTCTAGCTACAGCAATCAAGCAAGAAAAAGAAATGAAAGGCATCCAAATTGGAAAGGAAGATTAAAAACTTTCACTATTCACAGATGATATGATTGTATATCTAGAAAGTCCCAAAAAATCTACAACCAAGCTGTGATAGCTAAGAAATCATTTCAGTGGAATGTCAGGATGCAAGATCAATACTCAAAAATCAGTGATGTTTCTATACACTAATAATGCACAGTCTGAGGAAGAAGTAGGAAAAAAGTTCCATTTACAATAGCAACTCAAATATTCAAATATTTAGGGATAAACTTAAACAAGGATGCAAAGCACTTGTATTCAGAAAACTATAATGCATTGCTAAAAGAAATAAAAAAAGACCTAAATAATTGGAAGAACATTTCATGCTCATGGATTGGAAGACAAAATATCATTAAGATGTCAATTCTACCTTAATTGATTCATGCAATCCCAATAAAAATTCCACCAGCATTTTTTAAGCAAATGAAAAACACAATTATCAAATTTATCTGGAAGGGTAAGAGGCCCCAAATGGCCAGACACATCTTAAAAAGGAAAAGAGAAATTGGAGGACTCTCACTTCCAGACTTTAAATCATATTACCTAGCTACAGTAGTAAAAACAACATGGTATTGGCATAAAGATAGATACATAGACCAAGGGAACTAAATTGATTGTTCAGAAACAGATCCTCACATTTATGGCCAAGTGATTTTTGCGGCACCTATTTGCGGCAGTTTATTCAACAAATGGTGTTGGGAGAACTGGATATCCATAGCCAAAAGAAAAAAAGAAGACCCCTACCTCAAACTTTATACAAAAAATGAACTCGAAATGGATCAAAAACCTAAATATAAAAGGAAGTGCAATAAAGTTCCTAGAAGAAAATGTAGGGAAATATCTTCAAGACCTGGTGGTAGGTGGTGGATTCTTAAACTTTACACCAAAAGCATTAGTAATGAAAGAAAATATGGATAAATGGGACCTCTTCAAACATAAACATCTCTGTGATTCAAAGGACGTCATCAAGAAGGTGAAAAAGCAGCCCAGTTAATGGAAGAAAATACTTGGAAATCACTTGCCCAATAAGGGTTTGATTTCCATTCTATATAAATAAATCATACAACTCAACAATAAAAGAGCAAGCAATCCAATTAAAAAATGGGCAAAGATTTAAATAGCACATGAAAAAATGTTCCATAGCACTAGATATTAGGGAAATGCAAATTAAAACAACAATGAGATATCATCTAACACCACATAGAATGGCCATTATTTAAAAAACAGACAACAGTAAGGGCTTGAGAGGATGTGGACAAATAGGAACACTCCTTCACTGTTGGTGGGAGTGTAAAATGGTGTGCCTCTGTGGAAGAACAGTTTGGTGATTCCTCAGGAAGCAATATATAGAACTGCCATATGATCCAACAATTCTTCTACTAGGAACATATCCAGAAGAATTAAAACTATGACATGAACAGATATCTGCACACCAATACTCATAGGGGTATTGTTCACAATTGCCAAAAGATGGAAACAACTCAAGCGTCCATCCACCAATGAATGGATAAACAAAATGTGGTATATACATATGATGGAATATTATGCTGCAGTAAGAAGAAATGAAATTGGGACATATGTGATAACATGGATGAGTCTTGAAGACATTATATTAAGTGAAGTAAGCCAGACACAAAAGGACAAATATTGCATGGTCTGTCTCATTAATATTTACTAAATACAAATAAAAACACATGGAATTAAAACCTAGAGTATAGGGAAGTGACCATGGCTCCATCAGTTGGGCTCCCATCTACCATATGGGAAGCCCTGGGTTTGCACCCTGGGGCCTCCTTGTGAAAGCAGTCTCACCCGCAAGCACTGCAGAGTGCCACCCAGGCTGCAAGCACTGTGGAGAGCTGACCATCCTGCAAGCACTGTGGAATGCTGACTTAGCAAGATGATGCAACAAAAAGGGAGACAAAGCATAAACACAGAAGAGCATGCAGCAAATGGACACAGAGAACAGACAACAAGCAAGCTGCAAATGGGGAGGGAAATAAATAAAAATAAATTCACAGAAGAACACATAGAGAATGAACACAGAGAGCAGACAGCAACCAAAAAGTCACAAGGAGGGGGTACCTAGAGTATAGGTTATTAGGAGATAAGAGAAGGGTTGAGAAGAACTACTTATGCTTAACTTAATGTATGTAGAAGTTTTAATTAACTTGACTGTAAAATTGTGGAGATGGATAGAGTTGATAATAACACATTATAGTGAGTAGCAACTGGTTTTGCAAATGGGATTGTGGCTGAAAAAGGTAGTCTGGAAATTAAATGTCAATAGAAAGAAATCTAAAAAATAATCTAGGGACTGAATAACACAGTGAACCCAGAGGGGGTTGAGAATTGTAGTTAAGGGCACAAATGCAAGAGAGTCCATCTGTGAGCTAGAGCAGATGTACATCACTATCGTAGGGTGATGGCAATATGGTGAAGCATGGAAAACTACAATTGGTGTGACCTATAGACTATGGTAAACAGCAAGACTATAATATTTTTGCACCAATGCCAAAGCTGTACTGTGTTGGTAATGGAAGTGTATAGAAAAAGTGTGCCAAATGTATGCTATGAACCATGATTGGTAGTAATAGTCTGATGATATTGTCTCATAATCTGTAACAAATGTTCCACCAGGGTGTGGAGTTGTATGGGAAATCTACACATCTGTATGATTTTTTGCAAGTTCAAAAAATCTGTAGGAAAAATATGCTTAAAAAAAGTAGTATGTGTTGGGGAAAAAATACACCAAATATAAGATAAGGACTATAGTTGGTAGTAATATTTTTATGATGCTCTTGCATCATTTGTAACAAATGTTTTACAACAATGCAAAGAGTTGGTGGAGGGGTGATATATGAGACCCCTGTGTGATGTTATGTATGTTTATTTTGTAAGTTCACGATCTTTGCTATACACTTACTGTTTATGCATGTTCATGTACGAATGACATACTTTAATAAAAAATTCAAAATTAAAAAAAAACACAAAGATTTAAAAATTATCTTTAACCACATCCTTCTTTTTGTTTGCCATTGTAAACAGTGTTCAGAATTCTGTGCAGGACTGGGAGGTCATGGACCTGTTCAGCAGCTGTCTTCCAGCACTTGCTCACCTCCGTTCCTTTTCTCTGTGTGCAAATTGTTTTAACATATTTCCATTTCACAGCTTGGGAGAGATGGTAGGTCTAATGGAACAGCTTGATCATACCTTGAACCCCAAACCAGAAACAAGCAGCCCCAGGTGCTCAAGGAGAAACTCAGCAAAAGTTTACTTGATATGTGCTTTTTTTTTCTCAGCGGTAGAGGCCCTCCCTCAGGAGTAAAAATTCCCTGCCTGGGGCAGCACAGATGTCTCTCCTCTCTGAGGCAAAGAGGGACATGCAGAGCTGCCATCAAGTGACCCTGACAGGAGCAGGTGGCCTCCCTGATAGACCAGCCATATCAGTGCCCATAAAGAGATCTTCTCTTCTGTTAGCTAGCATGAAAGGTGAAAGACAACTTTTTCTCTTGTCGTCAAAGAAATGGCTCCAGAAATTCTGTCTTCTCTTTCTTGAATCACCAGTTTCCATTTTTGTATCATTAACATTAGCATAAAACATTCTGCTGTCCCTTCAATGTTAAGTAATGGCAAAAAAATTACACAGAAAATTGTTTGTATTCCTTGACACCAATCTCTTGCATTCTTTTTGAATTCATACTTTTGCCCCATCACACTTCCAGACCAAACACTTCCTTTATCTACTTCAAGAATAATTTTCTCTGTTCTCTGTATCACAGGATACAAATCCCTGGAGGCTGTCTTTCCTGGGGCCCTGGGAGATACTAGTTTGAAACTGGAAGACAAGAAGAAAAAAGAAATCAGGATATGGTTTTGCTTCTGGTGGTAACCTAGGTATTTTTGACTCTACCATTTATGTTGGGAAATAATACTTCCCTGGATGTCTCAGTGCTCCTGTAGAAAGCCCTAGTACTTGAGACATGAAAATGCATAAGATAGAGAAATTTGCTTTCACTTCCTATGAAAGCATTTCACTTTTCACATATTGTAAGAATCAGGTCTGCAGCCATTTGTCTTGTTATTGCTCTGGTCTGACATTGCCAAGATTATAGCCTATATTAAGACCTTAGATTAAACTCTAAGTTAGGTGAAAGATTGGAACACTCTCACACGTGGTATTTGTTTCATAAGATGTAAAACTCAGACCTTGGAGATATGTCCAGGTCATAAAAACCAGAGACACCAAGGGTTTATCTGGCTATGGAAAAATGTATTTACACTCTGAAAGGTTAGATGAGAACCCAGGATCCTTTCCTTACTGTCTTTAAGGAAAAAAAAATTTGTTTTTATCTGTTTGTTTTCTCTCTGTTTTCTGGAGAGTTAAAGGTAATCTGTCTCTCTCCTGTATATTAACAAATAAAATCTACTGTTCTCTATCCTTTCCCTGTGATACAGATTTTGAATACATAGGAATTTTGAACTGGTTTATAATCATATTGCTCCATGAGCAAGACTTAGATGTTAGGAAACACATGGTCATTATTTGCTTTTTAAGTGAATAATGATAATTTATTTGTGATCCAGAACACCTTGAGTGTGCATTTAAGGATCAAAGTGATAATGAAAAATAAAAAAAATCCAACAACTTCCTAATGAACAGGACCTTTATGGTTCCAAATCCCATCAGGTATTCCCAGTTTCAGAAGACCCGTAACACTGCCCTCTCCCTTGGTCACTCCTGCCTCGGTGTGGTAGCAGCTTTGTGACTCTAACCTCATCTCTGCAGTAGATATTCAACAATTTTCATCATGTATATACCACATACTACGTTGAGTTATTCTACTTCAAATGTTCTTTTTTCCTGCTTTGATTATGAGTGACCCAACACTTCTTTTTCTGATATTCTCTTTATCTCTCTAACCTCTTTTTTCAGTCTCCTTTACTAATTATTCCCAAGGCAACCAGAAATGTCGGTTCTGGATCTGTGATGCCCAGCTCCAGTGGATGTCATTCAGTCTCCAAATCTGAAAGCAGGAGTTCTTAAACTTTTTTGTTCCACGGACCCCTTTGCCAGTCAGGTGAAAACCACCAACTCCTACTAGGTCCTCACCATATTGTGTGTTATATGATAAGTACATCACATCCACACCAACACCTTCCTACAAGAATAATGTTGTTTGAATTTCAATTCAATTTCATGGACCCCTGGTTAGGAATAGCTGCTCTAAATGTTGGAGTATTCCAGAGCTTAGGTTTTGAGAATCACAGTCCCTTGATGATATTGTGAATTGTTCATGCTAAGGTCTTTAGCCATGTAATGATTGCAGAAGTAAATGCTATATTGTCTTTTGGTGCATGGAATTGAAAGAGATATCTTGGAGTGGAAAGGACTAGGAGCTATGATACTTCATTGAAATTCTAGTCTGTCTCTGTGAATATGATGGTTGAACTTACCTCAAGTAAATTAAGTTCTTATAGCTTAGCATTCTTAATAAGTATTTGTTATTACATAATTTTATTAAATGAAAATATAAAATAATAATTAATTAATATTTTAATACAATTTTATTAAGAAAAAATTCATTTTTCTTTCTATAAATGTGCTACTATATTCAAAAGTTAATTTTCTCATTTACATTAAAAGAAACATAATCTTACCTAATTAAAAAATCAAGAAAAACAGTCCATCAAGTGAAAGTAATATATATGTATGTTTCTAAATATTTATGTAACATATATCTATATATATGTATGAATGTATATTCATGTGTTTGTATATACACATGGATATGTATGTATGTATCGATATTATTTGCCTATTGTGGTAACCCAGATTTTAAGTTAATATATATTATCTGTGTTTCTCTGAATAGAGCAGGATTGATTCACTGTTATATATAATAATATTTCGAAGACTTTTATTTTTTCATTTGAAAAATTATTCCAAATTTGCTAGGTTTTATCTTTTTGTATTTTTTCATTGATGGACTTAAAATTGTTTTAAAGTTGTGTTTTACTAATAGTACCTCCAAATTTAAGGATTCTTCTTTCTGCCTTTATTGAGCCTTCAAGGAAAGAGTGATGTTACCCAAATAACAGTTGGTTTAATAAATATGCAATTTTCCTCAACCTTCCTGTTAATTATAAAGAGCAAACCTTCTATACATGAAAATATAGACTGCTAAAGGAGCTATTGTATAAGCAGTGCTCAGAAAATAAGGCAAAAATGTAGTACCAAGAGTTGGATGAAGAAGTGAGATGATGAATGCATTTTTTCAAATGTGAGAGGAAGATATTCATGCTGAAACATATAGCAAGATGGGGCAAGCTTGTTTCATTGATTCTGCTATTTAGCAGATTTTTTTTCTCTTTGAAACTCTTTCAGACATTTGAAAGCAACTGTTGTCTTCTAAATTGAATAAGTGGTAAATTTTAGCTCCTGTAAAAATATGAGAGCAATGCATTACTTTTATCTTCCTTTTTGTTTCAAAAATGCATGTGAAGTTTATAGACCACAAAAGTGGCCACTTAATGCCTAAATTTTATCCATATAATACTATACAAACAAAAAAATCTTGGTAAGAATAATTTAAGGTACATTTTTCTTCATTAAAATTGTAAACATGAGTTCCCTGAGGACAGAAAAATGCAAAAGATTTCTATACTTGCTCAGTGCAGTAGCATTGTGAAAATGATAAAGGAGTGAAAAACTTCCTGATTTTGTCATATAAATAAGATGAAAAACATTATCAACAAACCAAACTGTTGCTACCTGCTGTGCTGACATCATGTAATCTGATGTTGTAATGATTTTCATGCAAATAGTTGTGGCTTGGGTAATATTCAGCAAAATTAATTATGGTAATATACACATGATACAAATATAGACAGGAAATTCAACATATTATAAGGAAACAAGTGCAGATTACTGTTTGTTAAGAAAAATTACTTTCTGAAAATTTCCATAAAAATGCAACATATTCAACTGTATCACATTGTTACTTTGAAGTATATTTTTTGCCATCAGTATTGATCATAGATACCACCAGAAATAAAATTAAGGAACTTATAGGATAGATAAATAAGCAGCAAAAGTAAGGATAATGACGGCAGGATACCTGATTCTGGTCAAGATTTGAATATAAGTTAAATTTTAAGAAACCTAGGTATAATTTATGCTAGTGATGGAGGTAACTGTTTGTCAATACCTGCAGGCAAAACTGCCTGTCAAGATCAATAAAATTGTAACACACCAAATATAATTGAAGAACCACCAATTTCTAATTCTTATTAAAGTACAAAATTCTCTGAGGCAAGTTCAGTACTTTGAGTTAACAGGCAACCCTATAGTTTATCACATGTGAACAACTTGCTTTCCAGTCAACATAATGTGACTAGCCAACTAAATGAATGTTTATTACCCATTAATTGAAGAAACCAGTCAGGCAGAGGCTGGACTCAGCGCCACAATCTTTGAGTAATACCATTTCTTAAATTGTTCATTTTCAGTATTTAATTTATGAATAAACACCATCTATACTGGCATTTCCACGTAGAAATATAATAAATAACTACATATATAGTATCAATTTTATTGTAGCCATATTAAAAACAATAATAAGCAACTGATAAGATTATTACTATTTCTTCAGTTTCAGGGCATTGAACCCAGGACCTCGTACATGGGAAGCCAGTCCTCAATCACTGAGGCACATTTGCTCCCCAACAAGAGTTGGTTTTTCTATCTGTTTGTTTGTTTGTTTGTTTTTAGGAGATACTGGGGAGAGAACTAGGGACCTCATACATGGGAAGCAGGTGCTAAACCAGTAGAGCTAGATTAATTTTATTAATATGTTTTATTTAATTCAATGAAATCAAAAAGTCATTTCTAATTGTAATCAATGCAAACATGATTAAGGAGATGATACATTATTTTTTCAAAACCCAGCTATGTATATTTTGCATTTACAGTACATGTAAATAAGATGCAAGGTTTTCAATAACTGATGTTAAATAATCCCACTAAAATAAAGTTGT
Source organism: Dasypus novemcinctus (assembly GCF_030445035.2). NCBI lineage: Eukaryota > Metazoa > Chordata > Mammalia > Cingulata > Dasypodidae > Dasypus > Dasypus novemcinctus. The sequence continues at coordinate 60,350,954 of NC_080673.1, forward strand.
ATTTAACAGAAAAAAAAATACTACATCAGTTTATACATTTAAAATTAGATTAATAAAAATTAAATATTCAGAGAGAACCAGCAATTTGGTGGTGGAGTAAGCTTCTGCCACAGGGCGGTTAGCAAACGAGAACTCTCTGGAGCTAGCTGAAGCACCTGTTTAGTGCTCCAGGAGACCAGAAGAGTATCCTGCAATGTCCTAGGGAGAATGGAAGGCGGAGACTGCCTGTCTTCAGAGAAGACTCTTAAGGAGAGGGCTCTACCCCCTGGAGGTCGGCACCCATCCTCCACTGGAGACACACACGCCACCTCGGGAGCTGTTCCATGGCTGGAATTGAAAGCTCCACTTCCCCAAAATGCGGTAGGAAGAGATGTTTGGACACCAATTTCAACTATGATGAGGAAATTCAGTGGGCTGCAGTATGATCCTGAGAACAACTAAGGTTTGAACCTGTCCATGTCAGAAAGAGGCCAAGAGCTGCCATCTTAACTCTGCACCTGGTATGAGGGGAAGTGAGGCAAACTGAAAATTCCAGTGCTGGTGGGGACCAGCTTCTTCCCATCCAGATCATACTGCAGGGCCAGCTTAGGCCCCAGTACCACCTCCAGCAGGGAGGAAGCTGCAGGGACCTGCGACGGCCTCACTGGGAAATTACTGGCCAAGCCACGGAGGCTGGTGATTGTCCTGCTCTTGCTGCACGAGCCACCCCAGGAGCTGTTCTGTGATGGGAATTGGAAGCTCCATTTCCCAGAAACAGGGGAAGAGGAGATGCTGGCTGCCAATTTCAGCTACTGGTTGGGAGACTTGGTTGGCTAAGAGATAACCCTGGGAACAGCTGGTGTGAGAACCAGTCCAAGTCAGAAACAGGCCAGTAGCCACCACTCTGACTGCCCCCAGCATGAGGGGAAGCCAGGCTGACTGAAACTCAGTGTCTGCAGGAACCAGTTTCTTTCATGCAGATCAGCCTGCAGCCTGCCTAGGCTTCAGGCCCGCCTCTGGCAGGGAGGAGGATGAGGAGCCCTGCGTCAGCCTATGCAGGTAAGTACAGGGAACTTTGGCTGGCATAGACTGAAAATGAGAAGTCTACCAGGGTAACTGCAGTCATCTTAGGACCCGCACTGCATAGATTGTTGCCCCCACCTGCAGCTCCATCCCTGCGCCAGGTAGGGAATAAAGGGATGTGAGGCTTCATCAGTCTCTCTGGGCAATTATGGTCTTGGCCTGCACAACTTGGATTATTCCACATAGCTGTGACTCTGTCCCTATCCCTAACAAAGGAGAAAGCTGGAAGAAGCTTCATTGGTCCGTGGTGCAATGAGGGCAGCTCGAGCCACCACAGCTTACAGTGCCAACTACATGCTTGACTCTTACTGCATAACCTGCAAGGGAGAAATGATAGGAAACCCTAAATTAAAGAGAAAAACTGCACCCAGAAAATATATTCTAGTAAACCAGATGCGAAGACACCAACAAAAAATTACAATCCACATCAAGAAAGAGGAAGCTATGACCCAGTTAAAGGAACAAGATAAGCCTCCAGATGACATAAATGAGTTGAGACAACTAATTGTAGACATTCAAACAAATTGCCTTAATAAATTTAATGAGATGGCTAAAGAGATTAAGGATATTAAGAAGACACTAGATGAGCACAAAGAAGAATTTGAAAGCATACATAGAAAAATAGCAGATCTTATGGGAATGACACATGCAATCAATGAAATTAAAAAAACAACAACATTGGAATCCTATAATAGCAGATTTGAGGAGGCAGAAGAAGGGGTTGGTGAGCTTGAAGAAATGACCTCTGAAAGTGAATATACAAAAGAGCAGATGAAGAAAAGAATGGAAAAAATTGAACAAGGTCTCAGGGAACTAAATGACAGCAAAAAGTGTGAAGACATACATGTCATGGGTGTCCCAGGAGGAGAAGAGAAGGAAAAATGGGCAGAAGGAATATTTAAAGAAATAATGGTAGAATATTTCCCAAACCTATTGAAGGACATAGATATCCCTGTCCAAGAAGCACAACATACTCCCATCTGAAAAAGTCCAAATAGACCAACTCCAAGACACATACTCATTAGAAGGTCAAAGGCCAAAAACAAAGAGAGAATTCTAAGAGTAGTAAGACAAAAGCAATGCATAACATATAAGGGATATCCAATAAGATTAAGTGCTGATTTCTCACCAGAAACCATGGAGGCAAGAAGACAATGGACTGATATATTTAAGATACTACAAGAGAAAAACTTCTAGCCAAAAATCTTATATCCATCCAGACAGTCTTTCAAAAATGAGGGTGAAATTAGAATATTCACAGATAAACAGAAACTGAGAGAATTTCTAAGAAAGAGACCAGATTTTCAGGAAACACTAAAGGATGTGCTAAAGCCTGAAAAGAAAAGACAGGAGAAAGAAGCCTGGAAGAAAGTCTAGAAATGATGATTTTATCAATAAAAGTAACTAAACATGTCAAAAGAGAGGTGAAAATAAAATACGACAGAAAAACTCAAACAGTTGGGGAAAAACTTAACCAATGATGTAAAGTACTTGTATTCAGAAAACTGCAACTGAATGTTAAACAAATCAAAAAAGCCCTAAAGAACTGGAAAAACATTCCATGCTCATGGATTGGAAGACTAAATATCAAAAAGATTTCAATTCTACTCAAACTGATATACAGATTTAATGCAGCCCTGATAAAATTTCCACCAGCATTAAGGAAAAAATTGAAAACATGATCATTAAATTTATTTGGAAGGTTAAGGAGTCCTGAAAATCCAGACACATCATAAAAAGAAAAATGAACCCTCATCTCCAGACTTTAAACCATAATACACACCTATAGTGGTAAAAACAACAAGACACTGGCCTAAAGACAGACACAGTAGACCAATGGAACCAAATTTATGGTTCAGAAACAGATGCTCAGGTATAGTCAAGTGATTTTTGACTAGCCTGTCAAACTCACACAGCTCAGGAAGAACAATCCATTCAACAAATGGTGCTGAAAGAATTGGACATCCATAGCTGAAAGAAGGAAAGAGTACCCCTATCTCACATCTTTTTTTTTTTTTTTTTAGATTTATTTATTTATTTAATTCCCCCACCCCCCGGTTGTCTGTTCTCTGTGTCTATTTGCTGTATCTTGTTTCTTTGTCTGCTTCTGTTGTCGTCAGTGGCATAGGAAGTGTGGGCGGCGCCATTCCTGGGCAGGCTGCACTTTCTTTTGTGCTGGGTGACTCTCCTTATGGGACACACTTCTTGCGCGTGGGGCCCCCTACGTGGGGGACAACCCTGCATGGCAGGGCACTCCTTGCACGCCTCAGCACTGCACATGGGCCAGCTCCACATGGGTCAAGGAGGCCCAGGGTTTGAACCAGGGACCTCCCATGTGGTAGACGGACGCCCTAACCACTGGGCCAAGTCCGTTTCCCTATCTCACTTCTTATCCAAAAACTAACTCAAAATGGATCAAAAACTAAAAATAAAAGCAAGAATCATTAAACTTCTAGAAGAAATTATTGGAAAATATCTTTCAAACCTGGTGGCAGGTGGTGGATTCTTAAAGGAGATAAGAGAAGGACTGAGTGGACTACTGATGTTTAATGTTTGTAGAAGTTTTAATTAGCTTTACTCTAAAAATGTGGAAATGTATAGAGTGGATGGTAACACACAGTGAGTAACAACTAGTTTATAAATAGGGATGTGGCTGCAAATGGAAGTCTAGGGATGTGAAGGTAACACACAGTGAGTAACAACTAGTTTATAAATAGGGATGTGGCTGCAAATGGAAGTCTAGGGATGTAAATGGCAATTGACAGAATGCTAGAGAATAATCTAGGAACTGAATAGTACAGTAAATCAAGAGGTGGGTGACAATTGTGGGTGATGGTACTGATGCAAGAGTGTCCTTTGTTAGCTGGAATAAATGTCTATCACTACTGCAGGGTTATGGGAATGTGGAGAAGCATGGGAAAAATACAGCTGGAGGGACCTATGGACTGTGGTTAGCAGTAATAATATAATATTCTTGCATCTATGCAAAAGATGTACGGTGTTGATACTGAGGCCATATGGAAAATGTGAGCCAAATGTACACTATGGACATGGCAGTAATCAGATGATATTATTTTATCTGTAGCAAATGACACACTGCATTGTGGTGTGTTGAGGGTGGGCTGTTGTTTGGGAATTCTGCCCATGTGCATTATTGTTTTATAAGTTTACGACTTCTGTCATAAAAAATATATTTAAAAAATAATAATAGGGTGGGTTGGGGGGGGAAACACACCAAATGTAAGATAAGAACTATGATTAGTAGTAAGATTTTGACAGTGTTCTTTCATAGTTTGTAACAAATGTCTCATGACAATGCACAGTGTTGGTGTAGGATTGATGTATGGGACCTCTGTATGATGTTACACATGTTTGCTTTGTAAGTTCACAACTTTAACTATACACTTAATTGTTTATGTGTGTTCATATGTAAATGATATAAAGATAATAATATTGGATTGGTTAGGGGAAAACACTTTGTTTAGTAGTAATATTTTGACAATGCTCTTTAATCACTAGTTAAAAATGTTTAAAAGCAATGCAAGTTATTGGTGGTAGGATGAGATGTTATATATGTTTGTTTGATGTTGTATATGTTTTGTAAGCTCACAACTATTACATATTTATTGTTTATATATGTTTATGTAAGAGTGACATATTTCAATAAATTTTTAAAAAGTTGAAAGTGAAAGAAAAGTTAAATATTCATCTCCTCAGTCACACTAACCATATTCCATGTACCCAATGGCCACACATGATTACTGGTTATTCTAGTGGGCACCTTATCTATAAACAAGAATGTGAGTATGGAATTTGGAAGAACTGGATACCTAATCAGAGAATATTATCTGTACACATAATGGTCTAATTTTTAATCATCAGATATATTAGTAGTGAGCTAGGAATGTTTGATCATTTGAGTCTCAAAAATCTGCATCTGTCCACATAGCTGTTATTATAACTAACAAATTTTACTTCCCTCTTTCACTTCTTATCTATTACTTTTGATTATAGCCAGCTCCACAATTGGTTAGGATTGTTTGCTTGTTGAAGTAAGCAAAATCTATATTACTGCCTCCTTGTCTTTGTTGGGTCATGGTAGCTGTCCTCTAAACTTGACTTTTGCCTACTTACCAGAATAAATCACCCTAGCTGATATTGTGACCCACACCTTCTCCAGATTCAACCAACCCAATATTTGGATTTAGAGACTCGAAAAGCAGATGGTAGTCAATCTCAGACTTCAGTTCAGTGGAAATATTTTACATTCTTCAAAGTAAAATATTCCTTCTTTAAAGAAATTAAATTAGTCAACTAGAAGCTCTGCAGCTTAGAGGGAGGGGAAAACAATTGTTTGAGAGTAAGTCATTAGCAACAGTAATGCAAAGCTCCGCAGCATGTCTACTTCAGTCTTCATGGACCAGTGTTAGATCTAGAAGACAGACAGGGCCACATACTTGTCTAGAAAACATTCTGCATCCTACAAGGTAGTGCACCAATCTCACAAGAAGTTGACACACATGAATTACTAGAACCTGTTTTTTTAACTTGCAATGCCAGCTATTCTGGAGGATACAGTAGCTGATGAACCAAGGGAATTCTGTGACAGGCATTTTTTGATCCAAGGCAATACTCCGTAAGTATAATATGCTAATATCAGCATATCATACATGATCACTTATAAACAATAGAGCATACAATTTCAGTCAATTTAGAAATTCGTTTTTATTTATTTTTTGGTTCCAACTGTTCTGATAAATCAACTGAAATTTCCTTTTCCTTTGTTTCTACTTGATGTATCAACTGAAATTTCCCTAAAGGGAATTTGGATGCATACTTGGGCAAATTAAACAAGCTTGTGTGGGCACTACACAAATTAAATTGTATTCAAGTAACTCATACAGAATTATCATATAATCTCTTTTGAGTCACTTAACAAAATGGATTACTTTGTTTTCTATTTTTTTAATTTCTTTCTTTTCTATTGTATATTTAAATTAATTTTTATGGAAGAAAGTCAGTTTTTATACTTAAATATCATTAAATGAAAGTTAAACTATAGTGCCTACTTTCTTATTAGACTTGATATCTATAATGAAGAATAAACAATACTTTTATTTAAATTAAGAAACGTTATAATTATGTAAAAATGAAGCCTCAATTTTGCCTTTGGGTTGACTATAAATGTGAATATAAAGTTACCATTTAAACTTTTTCCAAGTATACAGTAAATGTTAACACTTAAGAATTATTATATGTAAATAAAAGAGACCTCAAATAATATTAGGAGACAAAAGTAGGCTAAAAGTTGTATATGTGCATAAGACAAAAATATCAGTATTAGAAAATTGATTAGATTTGTTTGACAGAGAAGTATATATTTTTTAATGTGCAGATGACACATTCTGTAATTTCAGTTGCTGTCAATTGCTGTGAATGATGAGATGAATTCCTACACTCTTTTTTAGTCAGAGTAGGCTACAACTGACAAATTGTAATACCATCATAAATTACATTCTCATGGCCTCCTAAACTGCTCCATTTTCTCTCTCAATTGTACTATTTTCTCTCTCAGCTGTATTCTTTCAGAAAGTGTAGTTCAGATACTACATCTGGCTCCTTGCCCTGAATGCTGACCTCTGTGACATTAACCTGGTGCCTGAGAGTCTGAGTGTCAAGAAGGTTGACTCATTTATAGTTTTCCATTATGTAGCTCTAACATTTTATGTTGTTTCCTAAATAATAGATGCAATGTATTTGACCCTAGCCATGGCAAAAAAAATGCTGCTTATCTCTCTGAGTGGCTATATAACAGTGTTCTTCACCTTGACTACCCTGATATATGACTATATGTTTTCTTTCATTATTTTAAAAATTATTTACCTTAGAAGAAGGCTGGAAATTCCACAACTAAAAAGATCCACTTTCCCCTATTCTATCATGATATGAGTATGTGAGCAGGAAGCTATTCTACTTTGCTATATTATATGTGGAAAATTATATCAATAATTCCAGTAAATAAAATTTTTCCTGTATAAAATAGAAAGCAATAAGATGACCAGTTATTCTATAAATATAATTTATCACCTTTTCTGTCTTTAGTGTTTTAGTAGAGAAAAGATTTTTAGTACAGTGATTTTAACTAAAGATGTTCTCTAAGATTCAGATCTGGAGATATATGTTTTATGCATGTTTGTGTTTGTATCAAATAAATTTTAGTTAGTCCAAAGCAAGCAAAAACAACAAACCACCATGAACAATAAGAGCAAAAACCAGAAAAGAGGAAATACATTGTGGAAGCAAATAATCATGATTTTTATCATTTTAACCATGATAATAATCCTTTTTGAAGAACAGAACAGAATTCCTATGTTTGCATTCTATAATTAGCTTGAACATTGCTTCCTTAAATTAATATTGAAAACAAAGTATACAGGTATAAAGAAAAAAAGTTGGTTATACAACGTTGTGTGAGTGTGGGGGGAGAGAGAGAGACGGAGAGCAAGAAGAAGAAAGATAACATGCTGTTAGCCACAAAAAAAAAAATGATTCAGAATTCAAGGAATTCTCATATTAGAACTAACATTTAAAAATTTCAATATATATTCTCTCTTGGCCAATCAGGCTTTTCTTTGTATATACAAAGAATATATATTAGAAGAAATATGTCATGATATTCCTTTATAAACATGTCACAGTGCTGTGCTTTTGATGATTTTAAAAATTTATATGACTAAAGTGAAACAAGTGGACAGAATGGTAAAGTGTATAATTTTCAGTAATTTGACTAAGAGGCGACATATCTCTAAGTATGTTCCCCTTTAGTCATTTCTCACTGTCACCATTTGGAAACGTGCTTGAATACAAAATCCTATTTTTCAATAAAGACATTCAGCTATCAACACTTATTCTATTGTAATTCAAGTTCCTTTGTCTTTCAAAGAAATTACTATTGAATTATAGTTCCAGACCATCTCTAATAGCACAGTTACTAAAACTGATTTTTCATACATATTCATAACTAAAACGATAAAGACCATTGCAGATTTCAAAATGATGCATCAATCAATGTCATGGATTCCTGCTTAGCAACTCAAAAAAGAAAAAGTATAGCTGGATATTTCTTTGTAAAATACTTACTGTGCACTTTTATGCAAAATATTATCAAAAACAAGTTGCCTTATGCATATGCATATATATTCGTTATCACAAATGCACAAAAAGTTGAGAAACAAGCAAAATGCTGAAAGAACTATTGGTGTAGCTTTCTGCCCTTCAAAGTCAATGCTTTTCTAAACAAGTAATAGAGTTCTGAAAGGAAAAGGTAATACAGCCCTAAGCAAGGATATTGTTGAATTTGATTTGGCCCAAAATAGTAGGTTATAATGCAATTTTGTAATGTACTGTATCGTCTCATAATCCTTCAGTAACACATTTTTCTCACCTATCAACACTAAAACCTGAACCTAATGTAAGAAATTGTAGATTAAAGAGTCTTGTGTTGAAACTCAGTGGAAGAAATTGCTTTATACAAAATTGTTTACTTTTCTTTCCTAGTTAATGGAAAAAATAAACCAAAAGTACAGCAGAAGAGCAACAATAAAGAGAGAGATAGAACCATGACAATAAGTAAGATTCAGGTACTTAATGCAAACAATCTTCATCAAAAAATCACTTAGAAACTCAAAACAATATGAGTACTAAAAAACAATTTTCAATTCTTATGTGTTATTTATGGTAAGATAACTTCCTTCTCTTATGCTATATGCATAATTTTGTTATAGTAGTAGAGGAAAACAGGATTACAAATTAAAGAAAAATCTCATTTTAGAGGTAATTTTTCATTTGAATGATGTTTAATAATACTTACTCACTATACCATGGCATACAGGAATCTACGCAACGTATGGTGTTAGAAATCTAAATTCCCTCAACTTTTTTCCATGCAAACATTAATTTTATATGCGTTGCATGACCTTGACTCTTATTGTTTCCTCCTTACCCAGATAGTTTTTCCAAGACCAAATTTCCAATTTATGTTTTTAAAATGTTCTCTTTTTATCTGTTCCCTTTACCTACAAACAACTTCAACTGTCCAACTGTTTAAAACTGTTGGAGAAAAGACAATGCTCACTGGAATTCAGAGACTGATGATTGCATGTAGAAAGTTTATTGGGAAGCTCTCCCAAATGAGGGGTTTGGAGAATAGACTTCAGCCCCGCTGTCAGCATGGCAAGGGTCTGAAGAGAGACTTCCGCCCACCCTTTTAAAGGGGGATTTGAATTTATGAAGTACATTCCTAGGCAGGAAAATGATAGTCGGTGGGAGGGGGTTGAGGGTTTGAATGAGGTGCAGGGACCAATAGAAATTCCTAGAGGTAAAATTTTCCCTTGTATGGCTAGAAGGTAGTGGATTAGGGAGTTATGCATTTTTGGAATGCTGGAGGAGTGAGTAATGCGTTGATCTTGAGGGGGTGAACCTCTCTATCTCACTTTATTCCTGTCTCCATGTGGTTTCTTTGTTTAACCTTTGGGGAAGTGCTGTGCTTTCAGAAATGTAGACTATGAGTGGGGGTACTTATCTTTCTTTAATGCATGTCAGGGGGAACTGAGTCACAGTTTGTTAATTATTGCAAACCTAGTAAGAGGGAACCTCTATCAAAAACCTAAAGTCAACCACAACAATATCACACACATCCCTCCATTCTGCCTAATCATTGAAGGGCAGTACTCAGAAGCCAATTTTTTTTATAGGTTTTCCCTCCACCTGCAATGCTGTCCATTCTATCATTCTTTGGGGTTCAATTTAAATAAAACAATCTTATTCTCATCAATTCTTTCATAAAAGATGAAAGAATGCACGTCTACCTCATCATTGTATGCCTAATGCCTGCCATATAGTCACAGTGCCTAACTACATACATACCAAGCATTATAGATAGTAAAGGTTTTAGAAATTATATCACCTTCATTTTACAAATAGGAAAACCAAAGTCCTAAAAGTGAAAAGAACTTCCCAAAGTCATATAGTGATTAGACTGTTTGAAATTAGAATTCACATTTCCTGAAAAGTGGAGAATTTTTTCCAGTGGTATTATTTTGACTTCCTTTGACTACACAAAGTAAACAATAATAAATTTTTGTCATAATATCCCATAGACTTGGATGGTTGTTGAAAACCTATTATAGATAATGTTTTAGGGTGGTAAGGATAGTCCTTCAAGGTTTTTTGTTTACCTTTTACTTTAAACCTAATTTGGAAATTCTACCAATGAAATGCTCAAACTCTTCTTCTTTGCTATTTGAATTTCACTCAGAAATAGGCTCACCTTTTATCAGATTATATCAAAAGCTGAATTCTAAACACCTTAAAATACACATATAGATAATCTGATGAGTAAAGCCATCTCATCATTTTGTCTGAATTAATTTTCAGTTTTTTATTCAAAATGTTCTGAAAATATTTTCCATATTAAAATACCATTTGACTCACTGTTAGAAACAATTTTTTTTATGATGTAATATCAATATAAATTTTCTGTTCAGTGTGATGGCTTAAGACATTTGGGTGATTAGAATGAAAACCTAGTAACTAGTAGATATGAAGTCTACTAGTAAAGTTAGGTAATATCATGCAATGATAAAATGAATATTAAAGGTATTTGTGAAATGAAATCTTATGATCACTCCATTTAAAATGTAACTATCCATCTGCTGTAATGTGTAACTAAATTATATTTACCATGCAAACATACATACATTTGATTCACACATACATAAACAATAAATGTGTACAAGTGTTATTAGATGTTTGTTTTTCTTCCCCTGGATGACTCAATTGAAGAAATTGAGGTAAATATATTTCATATATCTTTCCTTTTCTACACACAACCTGTAGTAGGTTTAGGTGAAATGAGTTCTTTAAGTATAAACCTCCCAGAAGAATCAAACTTCTCCCTTAATGAATCTCTGTAGAGTTGCATAAAGTCATAATTTTAGAGGACTAGTTAATTTTAACTAAAAGACCAAATATCAGAACACAAAGCATATTTATAGTAATTTTTAGATGTATGCCAGGCTCTCAAATAGAATATTGCAGTTTAAATGTACAAAGGCTAATAAATGTAAGGAACTTTATATTAATTTATAGGTGAATAAAATTTCATCTTACCTTTTGAAATTATTTTATAAACCATCATACTCACAATACATTCTAGTTTTATTGTGCTTCATTTATTAATTTTCACATTTGTAACTTGGCCAAACTTCTTACTGAATTCAATATTTTCCATTATGATGATCCTTGTAAAAGTACCAAATTCTTTTTGCTGAGTATTTCAAATCTTTCTCTCCCTCTTTCAAAAACATAATGCTATTTTTCTCCAGTTATAAGCAGTGAATATACCTTGAATACCAGGGTGATATTGGCAGCATTACAAAAGGATATCATTGATTCTTATCTCTGAACCTCTTCAAAATTCATGAAAATTATATGGACACAAGGAGAAAAATATGTTACTTGAAAATTGCAAAATCATTTACCTATCCACTAGTTCAATTGTAGAAACAAATTGAAAGAAATTATCCTAATATCTAAATGTCAAGAACTGTGCAAAATCTGGAATTTTATCCTATTACAGGCTAATAACCTAGCTTATCACTGTTTCATGGATATTAGCATAAGACAGGAAACTCCTGGGTAGGAGACAAAGGACTTTATAAGTTATGGCAAAAGTAGTATTTGGAGCTTCGTATTGGTTTGTGTTGCTCCCCAAGCCCCCCAAGTCTCATGGAGGTCATGCAAAGGGCCCTTTAGGGTTGCCCTCTCATGCAGTGGGCAGAATATTGAACTTGGATAGGAAAGCACTGAACTTGGGGGAACTGTTGCTTTTATGGTAAGCAGAAGCAAGCTGATCTTCTACTGGAAGATAACCTAACCTCATGTCTCAAATTTGTTCACTGCAAACACAATCATGAGAAACAGCCTGGAAAAAAAAGTGGTCAGAGTCTTGCATTCTTGGATGCCTTAGTAAATATATAAAGAGATGTTCAAGGTCTATCAAGATTGTCTCTCCCAAACCTACCTTATGAATTTCTATTCGATTTAAATAAAGTATAAAATCTACAAATTCCTATCTTTCATAATCATGAGATTCAAGGTAAAGTAAAACCTTTTAACTTTCATGAAAGAGTATATGAAACTTTAAGAATGAGAGTACTCAAACTATTCTAAAGATGAATCTGGATTTTTGAGATACTAAGAAGTAGTCATAATTTTTAGTGTGAGTTATAAAAGAATAATGCAGAGGATGTTCTGAGAGGTTATTATCAGGAAGTGGGTGTTTGTAATCACTCTGGACCTAAAGAGATGTATGTTTTCAGGATACAGAGGACTTACCTGCAGAGGACTATGTAATAGATAATGATCAGAAGTTAATTAGAGTGGTAGCTTGTTAAATAGTTTTTAAAACCATTACAAAAATCTGGGTTATTAATAAACAAATAAATACTATTTTTATGTGCTTGCCCTTTACTAAGAAAAGGGAATAATGACATTTGTATTTTTAATCATCTACCATTACTGTGTAAATATTATAAATATATATATATAAATAGTTCTAAAATTATACTATTTTTATTTCCTTACTGAAGAGTTTAAACAGTTTAACATCACCTAAATGTGGCACTATTTTCTTATGCTATTTTCAACCAAGACACTAAAACAGAGAAAATTAATTTTATTCAACACTTAGGATTTTAAAATGATAATGATTTAAATTAGTTAGAGCTGCCCTGGCCATCTTCATTTATTTCAGAGAAGAAATCATCTATTCACTTATGATAAGATCATTTGTCACCTTGGAAATTAAATTATTTATCCCTATTGAAGAGGTGTGTTATATAATACCTACTTATTCCATTATTACCTTCATATAAGAATGTGCTCAATTCTACAAAAACAAACACATGTATACAGGCATACATGTTGAGGGTTCAGTTCCAGACCATGCAATGATATTGCAATAAAACAAGTTACACAAATATTTTGGCTTCCTAGTGCATATAAAAGCAATGTTTACACTATTAAGTGTGCAAAAGCATTATATCTAAAAAAAAGTACATCTTAATTAAAAAATACTTTATTGTTAAAAAACACTAACCATCAACTAAACCTTCAGTGATTCGTAATCTTTTTGCTGCTGGAGGGTCTTGTCTCAAGGTTGATGCTGCTGACTGGTGTGACTGTGGCAATTTCCTTATTCTTAAAATAAGACAAAAATTATGTTCACCACATTGATTGACTCTTCCTTGCACTTAAACACATAGAAGACATTGTAAGGTTATTAATTGGCCTAATTTCAATATTGTTGTGTCACAGAGGATAAGGAGGACCGAGGAGAGGGAGATAGAAGGGGAGATAGAAGGGCTGGTCTGTGGAGCAACCAGAACACTTAAAATATTTATTAAATAAGTTAGCTATCATATGGGCACGATTTGTGGCACCCTAAAACAATTACATTAATAACAACAAAATTAACAAGTCACAGATCACCATAAAAGATTTAATAATAATGAAAAGTTTGAAATATTTGGGGAATTACAAAAATGTGACACAGAGACACAATGTGAGCACATAGTCAATGCCGGGTTGCCACAAACCTTCATATCTGCAATATATAAAAGATGCAATATGGGCAAAGTACAGTAAAGCAAAGGAATATAAAATGAGGTATGCTTGTAATCAATAACTGTATGGACATTTAAATAGTCCACAAACCCTTCTCCCTAGTCTAACTTGAAATTGAATATAAGTATAAAAGCAGCTTGTGAATCTTAAAAGAATTATCCTTAGGATATCAGGGCTATCTTCTGAATTAACACATGTATCTTTATGAGAAAATGAGAGTTTATTTGACAGTATACTAACTGAACCATAATCAAAAATTGTCCACATTTGCCTTTTCATGGCATTTAATATGGAATAAACATTTTTATTTCTCCCTTGAATTATTTTGTCTCTATTTTTTTAATATTACATTAAAAAAAATGAGGTACCCATATACCCCCCACCCCCTTCACCCCACTCCCTCCATAACAACAACCTCCTACATCATCATGATACCTTCATTGTACTTGGTAAATACATCTCTGAGCACTGCTGCACCACATGGTCAGTGGTCCACATTACAGTTTACACTCTCCCCCAGTCCACCCAGGGGTCCATGGGATTTTGTAAGATACTGAAAACCTTAATAATTCCCAATTTCCTTATAATTTGGAAATGGAAATCCTTATAACTGCTTGTACTTTCATTTAATTTAATTTAGAAGGCATTTTGAAAAATATCCATAGGTTGTATGGCTCTAAAATTTTTTTCTGGAAATTGATTTACATAGAAAAAGGTTTTAACTGAAACTATCTTTTAATGGAATCAGTTATAGGAATTTAATGACCCAAATTAGAAGTTATTGGGCAAATAAGCAAGGAGTTAGAACCCTTTCATCCTTTTAATATGGGTAATAATTTTTAAACTGAGAATGGATAGAAAGTCTGTATATGATTATTCAGGGGTGTTAGTGACTAAAGAACATTAGTGAACTTTAGGACCATTTTTTAAATTAATTTTTAAAAGGAGCTTTAGATTAATTACATAAAACAATAAGGGATTCCCTTATGCCCCACTCCTTCCACCTCCCACACTTTCCCACATTAACAACATTCTAGGACAATTTTTGAGATGGTGGCAATTTATTTTTATTTGGGGAAAAAATAATGCCAGGTTTGTATATTATTTTCTAGGTGTATTAGATAGCCAAAGGGGTGCTGAAGCAAAATACCAGAAATCAGTTGGCTTGTATAAAGGACATTTATTTGGAGTAGAATCTGATAGTCCTAAGGCCCTAAAAAGTCCAACTCAAGGTGCCATAAGAGGTACATTCTCACCTAGTACTTTGCCAATGAGTTGATGCAAGATGGTGGGCAATGTCTGTGAAGGTTCAATCTTCCTTTTCCTCCCAAGGCACCATGGTTGCAACTTCTTCCAATCTCAGTGGCAGGCTGGGACAAGTCTTGTCTCTCTCCCAGGGTTTGTTTCACTCTGGGCTTGGCTGCTCTGCTCTCTCCACAAGGCCAACTGTAAACTGTCAGGCGAACTGTTCATCTCTCTTCCCAGGGCCTCTGCAGTGTCTAATGAAGCCTTCTCTCTCTCCTCATGTATCTGCTTCTCTGTGTGCTTCCTCCAGGGCTACACAATCAAAACTCTTGTCTCCTCTACCTTGTTGTTTTCTCTGTGAGTTCCCACCCAGCAAGAGGGTAGTGACTCAACATCCTACTGATGTGGCCCAATCAAGGTCCTGTTCATAATTTAATCAAGTAAAAGTGAAACCTGAATTCACTATAATCTAAGGGTATCACTAGCCCAGAGGGACAGACCAGTTTACAAGCATAATCAATATTTCTTTTTGGAATTCATCAATAATATCAAGCTACCCCACTAGGTAATATATTTCTTCCCATACTTTATTTTAGCTGAACATAATTTTGCTCTTTAGAGTTTTCAGGCTGAGCATTATCATCCTTACTGCACATGTAATGAAATTGATGATCTGACAATTGAAGTGTACTGCCAAAATAACCAAGGGGAAAAAAATTACTGTAAGGTCTTGAAACCAGTTTTCAATTATAATTCTAGGATATTTTTAAAAGCAAACATGTAGCTTCATACTTGTAGTATAACTGGTAGTTCTTGTTTGCTAAAATCTGCCAAAAGCAATATATCAGAAGTGGGTTGGCTTTTTTAATAGGGGCGGTAGTGCGGGGGGGGGGGGGGTGGTTATTGGCTGACAAGCTTACAGTTCTAAGGCTGAGAAAAGTTTCTAAATCAAGGCATAATCTCTCTCCCCAAAGACCAGCTGTCAAATGATAAAGCATATGGTGCTATCTGCCTGTCTCTGCCTTCACCCCCAGGCCTTGCCGCTTTCAGCTTCTGGCTGCTCTTTCTGTGACTTTCTCTTTTCCAGGGTTCCACTGATCTCAGCTTCTTACGTTGGTGATTTTCTCTCTCAAATTCTGTGGGTTCCTGTCTGAGCTCCAGTATTGTTTTTCTCTATGTGAATCTAGAGGGTGTTCCTTTCTGCCTCTCTCCCCATATTCAAACTGTTTATAAAGATTTCCATTAAGAGGATTAAGACCCACCCTAGGTCATATCTACTGAAGTAACTTAATTAAACAGCCCTTAACTGAACTAAACTAACAAGAGTTTCCTCCAACAATAGTTTCACACCCACAGGAAGTGATTATCTCCAAGGACATAATTTTCTAGCATCAAACTGTCCCACTGTTACTTAATTTTTAATTTTTTTATTTTTGCCTAAATCAGAGAGGAGATTTCTATTGTATATCTAGTGTTCTCTTTAAAAAGAAAACATCAGGAGGCAATAAGGTGAATGGAGGATGTGAATACCCAATCGTCTTGGCAACAATTTTCTCTGCTTAGGTTAAAAACTGATGTTCTAGTTAAAATTAGCTTCCAACATATATTATATTCTGGGAAAGGAATAAAAGATTAAAGACGTTTGGGTTACCTTTCTACCTCTGCAGTTAATATTTCTCTTCCCCAATCAATGTATTAGAAAAGTGCTTAAAAAACAGACACTAACAGCTTTGTACTAAGAAAAAACTGTTCTGTGAAGACTGGAAAATCAGGTTTTAGAGCCTACAGAGATGAGGTAATACCCTTGTTTGTGGCAAATTCAGAAAAGAAAAGACTTGCTGGGGAGATAATTCTAGGTAGATGGTTGAACTGTCCTGATGACCTCTGTTTTGATGACACTGAATTGAGTCCCCCAAAAGATATGTCTAAGTCCTAACCCCTAGTAAGTGAAAGTGACCCTATTTGGAAATAAGATCTATGAAGAAGTTATTATTTCAAATGAGACCAAACTGGATTAGGGTGGATCTTTAATCAAGTAAAAATGGGCGTCTTTTTAAGGAGAGATAATTTGAATGCAGTCAGTAAGAGAGGTAGAGGCAGAAAGAGAGATGGCCATATGACAGAAGCAGAAATTGAGCTATATTGCCACAAGCCAAAAGGAATGTCATGGATTGCCAGCAACTCACTAGGAGTAAAGGGAGAGACATGGAATGGATTCTTTCCTTTAAGAGGAAGCATGACCTATTCATCATCGTTTGTTAAAAATTAATTTATTAAAGTATATCACTCATATATAAACATGCATAAACAATAAGTGTATAGTAATAGTTGTGAACTTACAAAAAATATATATATAACATCAGACAGGACTCTCAAAACTCACCCTACCATCAATACCTTAAATTGTTGGTAAACTTTTTTAACTAATGATTAAAGAGCATTGTCAAAATATTACTACTAAACAAAGTATTTTTTCCCCAACCGACCCTATTTTATTTTATTTATTATTATCTTTAAATCACTTATATATGAACATACATAAACAATTAAGTGTATAGTAAAAGTTGTGAACTTACAAAGCAAGCATGCATAACATCATACAGGGGTCCTATGCTAATCATCATCTTGATTTTGAACTTCTAGCCTCCAGAACCATGAAATGATAAAGTTCTGTTGCTTAAGCAGCTGGTCTATAGTACTTTGTTACAGAAGCCCTGGCAAAATAAGGCAACCACTCTCTGCTTATTGCTTTTTTCCCCCAAAAAATGACCACACTCTATAAATATATCTCTATAAGGTTTTTACTTAACCCACGTGCAGAAATTCCAAGAATATATCCTGCAGTCTTCATAATTACATAAAAGAAGTTAAGGGAGGAGATTCTTTAAAAATAGAGATTATTAAGAGCTCAATTAAAATGGACCAGAAATGACTATTTATGGATATTACTGATAACTTTAATAAGATCAGTGGGCATAGCCAGGATGAGAGGGAAGAAAAAGTAAAAACCTTTTTGAAAGTTTGATTATAAAGAAATGGAGATAATAGAATTATAGTTGGATGGGGTATTCCCTTTACTTCTACTGTGGCATAATCTCTTGTCTTATGGAGTGGAACTATTTTCCTTTAAATTTAATGTATCTATCATCTTTGAAGTTATGTACTAACTTAGCCTCTTTAAAAGTACATACAATGTGAAAGTGACACTTATTTTGTATCTGAGAGATAGATGTTGTCTTGAGAATAACTGTCTTGAACTGCTCTTGAAAACAATATATTCATTTTCCCTACCTTAATGCTGAATTCCACAATTAATCTTGTTAAAAAGGAGAAGCAAGCCTCAGAAAAGTTAAATATTGTAAGCTTCAATGCCTCACAATTAACTAAGGTCGTAGTTTGTAATAAAATGCTACACTTTCCATGATTAAACGTCCTAAATGCTTTCATACCTTTACTGAGTTAGAATTTAATCGTAAGATTAGCTTGCACTTACTATCATCTCCAAGACACTTTGTCCACAATAGTGTTCATGGTCCTCTTTGCAGGATCAAGTGGTGTATTCCTGACTGAGGCTATTTTAAGGAAAAAATATCTAATATCTAAGCAAGCCATTTCAATTTAATTATTTTTTAAAAATTGTATTTTAAATACCATATTTATTTTCTTTTCTCTAAACTTTCAGAAAAATTTGAGCCCATTTTGATCTCAAGGTTTTTATTTTATGTTTCTGAATTTTTATTTGTTTGCTTTGCTTTGTTTTGATTTCTATTCTATTCTGGTGACTGTAAAGTATTTATTTGACTTTCTTCAGACAAATGACTCATTGTTTAGGGTTTATTTCTTAACTTTAGTTTCCTCTTTTACAAAACATTCTCAATATTCATATACCTTTTTAAAAGATGATATAGTAACCATCTTTAAAAAATTAAATATAACATCCATGTCTTCCCTTGTTATTCTATGTCTTGTCTCTCCTCACAACTAATAAGATGTAAATAAAACCTAATAACCTCTGATTTGACATCCAGACTCACTTTGAACTCTTAGACATAAAAACTCATTTTTATTTAATATTTACCCCTTTTCCTCAAGGTCTTTTTCTAGACACTTCACTAGTTGGATCTTGACAATAATCCCTTGATGGCAGGGAGACTCATCTCAGAAGTCATGTCCCATGCCAAGGAATAAGGTAATGCTGTTTGACTTAGAGAGAGCCCACACTTGAGCAATAAAGAGGCTTTCAGGAGGTAACTCTTAGGTAATATATAATAAATGGCTAAGTTTCAATTTCACTAGAGAAGGTTCATAAGTACAGCATTAATATCAAGGGCCTGGCATGATGGTCTGTCTTCCTTGGCTAAGCACTAGCCATGTACTCGGGGTAGTCTTGCTGCTCTATAGAGAATGTAGCAAGACTTTCCATGGTAGGAATTCGATATTCTTACACTTATTGTGTGGATCTCTACCCACCAAGACAATGCCCCAAGCCAACTTGAACTTATCCATATGTCATGGACACATGTGCCAGGTGTACCCCTTCCCACAAATTCTCCCATCATTGACACCCATATCAGTGATCCTCCCCTGCCATAGTTTTGAGCCTTCTGTGACCCAGAACCTCCCCAAAACCAAAACCAAAAAATAATCACAAATTATAAATAAAATAATAATAAAAATAACAAATAAAATACAAAAGTAAAACATAAAATAAAAATTAAATTATATTAAAATTTGTGCTTGTCTTTCATCATCTTAAAAGCTATGTTTTATGTACGATGACAGTTTCTTCTGTATGTTCCCCCAGTGTCTTTGTTTTTCACTTTATCTTCAAAGAAGCTTTAAGTTACAGAAAAGTCACATAGAAAATATAGGGGATTCCCATATGCCCAAACCCTTCCCCCATTGCACTCTCCCCCATTAATAACATTTACATGTATACATGTATATAGTACATTTGTTAAAATCATTGTACAAATATTGAAGTACTGCTACTAACTATGATCAATGATTGACATTATGGTTTACATTTTGCATCATACAGTTTTATAGTTTTTGACAAAATTTGAAATGGCCTGTATCCATCATTGCAAGATCATGCAGAATGATTCCAAAGCTCTAAAAATGCTTTATGTTCCATCTATTTTATTCTTCCTACCCCACCCCTTGGAACTTATGGTAACCACTAAGTTTCCATTTGTGAAGAATAAGATTCATAGTTACATGAAATAATATTGAGGGCTTGACATATTGGAATGTTTTATTTGGCACTGCCTATGTTCTTCAGAGATTCTTACCCCTCTAATTGAGAACATAGCAGGAGTTCCCAGGATGGGAGTTTAATATTTTCTTGTTTATAGTGTGGGTATCCACCCACTGAAATAACACACTATGAAATGACGAGCACTTTATTCCACAGAATCATGCCCAGGTGCACTTTATCCCACATATACCCCACACCCTCGATGCCCTGCACCTGAAACCCTTCCATGCCATATTTGCTAAAAGAGTATCCCCACAATTGTAGTTTAAACCACAGATCTACAAATCCCTAGGGTTCACCTGTTCCTTCCTCCAGCCCTTCCCCTAGTTCCATAGATGGTCCAATCCAACCCATCTCAACCTACACCACTTATATTCTAGCACCATTGAACCCCATGGCCTCACTACACAACTATCATCCCCATCCAATGCTCAATTACCCCCTATAACCTTATCATAGATTTTACCCATATTGAGCTTTGACTAACCATACTCTACTCCCTTTCTTTCTCCTGATAAGCTATTTCCAGGCTCTATCTCTGTGAGTCTGCTCAATTTGCTTAAGTCATATCAATAAGGTCATGTAGTATTTGCACTAGAGTGACTGGTTTACTTCACTCAACATAAGGTCTTCAAGATTCATTCATGTTGTGCCATGTGTTAATACTGATTCTTTCTTACAGCTGAGTAATATACCATTGCATGTAAATACCACAATTTGCTTATGCATTCATCTATTGATGGATCCTTGGGTTGTTCTCAACTTTTGGCAATAGAGAATAACGTCACTATGAACATTGGTGTGCATATATCTGCTTATGTCCCCGCTTTCAATTCATCTGAGTATATACCCAGAAGTTTGATTGCTGGATCATACAGCAGAAATGTAGTTAGTTCTTTGAGGAACCTCCAAACTGTCCTACACAATGGCTGGACAATTCTACATTCCCATCAGCATCGGATAAGTGTTCCCTTTCCTCCACATCCTCTACAACACTTATAGTCCTTTTTTTTTTTTTATACTCACCAATCTAATAGGTGTAAGATGATATGTCATTATTGTTTTGACTTGCATTTCCCTAATAACTAGTAAGGTTGAGCAGCTTTTTTGGTTTTTTTTTTCAGTCATTTGAATTTCTTCTTTGGAGACCTGTCTGTTCAAATCTCTTGCCCATTTTAAAAACGGGTTGCTTGTATTTTTATATTTGAGGAGTATAATTTATTTTTATATGCTGGATATTAGATCCTTATCAGAAAAAAAATGGTTACCAAATATTTTTTCCTATTGAGTAGGCTGCCTGCTCACTTTCTTGACAAAATCTTTGGTGTACAAAAGTTTTTAATTTTGAAGAGGTCCTATTTTATTTATCTATATTATTTTTTCATTTCTCATGAATTGGGTGTAAAGTTTATGAAACCATTTCCTACTAAAAATCCCACAGATGCTTTCCTACATCATCTTCTATGAGCTTTACGGTCTTGGCTTTTGTGTTTATGTCTTTGATTTATTTCAATTAATTTTTGTATAGAGTGTGAGATGATAATCCTCTCTCATTCTTTTGGATATGGATATTCAGTTTTCCAAGCACCATTTGTTGAAGTAGCCATTTTATATAGGGCAAGTGGGCTTGGTGACCTTGTTGAAAACTCAGTTGACTGTATATGTGAGGATCTACAGTAGAACCCTCAGTTCTGTTTCATTGGTCAGTATGTCTATCCCTGTGCCAATACCATGCAGTTTTGATCACTATAGCTTTGTAGTTTCATTTAAAGTCAGGTAGCATAATTCCTCCAATTTCATTTTTCTTTTTCAATATGTTTTTGGCTATTTGAGACCTTGGCCTTTTTCGTGATTAGGTTTTCAAATTCATTAAAAATTACTGTCATAATTTTTATTGGGATTCCATTAATGCTGCAAATCAAATTGTGTAGGACAGATGTCTTACTAGTGTTTAGTTTTCAAATGCATGAATATGAAATATTTTTCCGTTTATTTAGGTTTTCTTTTATCTCCTTTAATGATGTTGTTTTGTTTTCTGTGCACAAATTCTTTCTGTGTGCAGGTCCTACTTAGATTTATTCCTAGGTATTTGATTCTTTTATTTGCTATTGTAAATGGAAATTTTTCTTGATTTCCTCCTCAGATTGCTCATTATTGGTGTATAGAAATCTACTGATTTATGCATGATGATCTTATATCTCACCATTTTCCTGGATTTGTTTATCAGTTCTAGAAACTTTGTTGTAGAGTTCTCAGTACTTTCTTTGCATAGAATCATGTTATCTGCAAATACCGAAGATTTTACTTCTTCCTTTCCAGTTTGGATAACTTTTATGTATTTTTCTTGCCTAACTGCTTGAACAAGTACTTCTAACACAGTGTTAAATAAGAGCAGTGACAGTAGGCATCCATATCTTGTTCCAAATCTTAGAGATAAAGTTTAACATTTCACCATTGAATATGATGTTAGCTGTGGGCTTTTCATACAAGTCTTTTATCATGTTGAGGAAGTTTTCTTCTATTCCTACATTTTGAAGTGTTTAATGAAGAGAAGATATTGTATTTTGTCAAATGACTTTTCTGCATCAATAGATACACTCATGTTATCTTTTTCTTTTGATCTGTTAATGTGGTGTATTACATTTATTGATTTTCTTATGTTGAACCATCCTTGAATACCAGCAATGAAACCCATCTTGTCATGGTGTATATAATTCATTTGATGTGTTGTTGAATATGATGCACAAGTATTTTGTTCAGGATTTTAGCTTCCAGATTTACTAGAGAGACTGGTCTGTAGTTTTCCTTTCTTCTGGCATTTTTATGTGGCTTTGGTAATAGGGTGATGTTGACATCATAGAAGGAGTTATGAAATTGTTTCCTCCAATTCTACCTTTTGGGTTAGTTTAAGCAGGATTTGTGCTAGTTCTTTTGGAATGAAAACTAGAATTTGCATGTGAAACCATCACATTACAGACTCTTCTTAATTGGGAGGTTTTTAATGACTAATTCAACCTTGTTGCTTGGGATTGATCTATTGAGTTGATTAAGTTCTTCTTTCATTAATATAGTCACTTGTGTGTTTCTAGAAATTTGTCCATTACATCTAAGTTATCCATCTTGCTGGCATACAATTTTTCAAAGTAATTATTTATGATACTCTTTATTTCTGTTGGATCAGTGGTGCTATCCCCTTCCTAGTTTTTTTATTTTATGTATTTTCATCTTCTCTCTTTTTTCTTTGTTAGTCTAGCTAAAGGTTTGTTAATTTTATTAATCATCTCAAAGAACCAGCTTTTAGTTTTGTTAATTTTTTCTAATTTTTTTCTTCTGAATTTCATTTAGCTCTTCTCTAATGTTTTGCCCCCTTCTTTCTGCTTGCTTTGGTAGTAGTTTGTTGTTCATTTTCTACTTTCTCCAGGTGTACGTTTAAGTCCTTGGTTTCAGCTTTCTTCTTTTTTAATATAGGCTTGTATAGCTATAAATTTTCCTCTCAGCACTGCTTTTGCTACATCCCATAGGTTTTGATATGTTATGTTCTCATTTTTATTCATTTTTAGGTAGTTACTGATTTTGTTTGCCATTTCTTCATTGACCCACTGGTTGTTTAAGAGTGTGTTGTTTAACTTCCATATTTTGGTGCTTATTCTGTTTCTGATTTCAAGATTTATTCCATTATGGTCAAGAAATAATTTCAATCTTCCTGAATTTGTTGAAAGCTGTTCTGTGACCTAGATTGTGGTCTATCCTCTAGAATGATCTGTGTGCGCTTGAGAAGAATGTATATCCTGCTGTATGTTGGTATAGTGTTCTGTGTACATCTACTAGTTCTAGATCCTCTAACATATTATTCAAGGTCTCTGTTTCTTTATTGAGCCTCTGTTAAGATGTTCTGTCTAATGTTGATAATAATTTATTAAGTCCCCCACTATAATTGTTAAGGCATCTACTTCTCCCCTTAGTTTCTCAATGTTTGTCTCATGTATTATGGGGCACCCTGGTTAGTTGTATAAATTTTTATGATTATTCTTTCTTCTAGACAGATTAACTCTCTTATTAATATATAGTCCTTCTTTGTCTCTTAAAACTGTTTTGCATTCAAAGTCCATTTTGTCTGATATTAGTATACTATTCATGCCCCTTTTTGGTTTATGTTTGCATGTAAAATCATGTTCCAACAATTCACTTGCAATCTCCTTTTGTCTTTGTGCCAAGGTGAGTTTCTTGTAGACAGCTACAGATGGATCATATTTTCTTATCCAGGTGACCAATCTGTGACTCTAGATTGGAAAGTTTAATCCATTAACATTCAATGTTAATACTGTCAAGTCAGAATTTGCTTTTCCATATTTCCTTTAGGTTTATAGATGTTGTATATTGGTTTTATTTCTTTTTTTATCTTTTTAGTTATCTTAACTAATAATATTCCTTTTTATATTATTCACCAACACTCTTTCTCCTGTTTATTTTTGTTTTTGTTTTTGTTTTTGTTTCAACCTACAGAACTCCCTTTTGTATGTCTTGAAGGGCAGGTCTCTTGTTGACAAGCTCTCTTAATTTTTTTTTTTGTGAATATGTTGAACTCTCCCTCATTTTTGAATGCCAGTTTTGGTGAATATAGAATTCTTGGCTGACAGTATTTTTCTTATATACCTTAACTATGTCATACAATGTCTTCTTGCCTCCATGATTTCAGATGAGAAATAAGCACTTAATCTTATTAAGCTTCCCTTGTATGTGATGGATCTCTTTTCTCTTGCTGCTTTCAGTTTTCTCTCTTTGTCTTGGGTGTTTGACAATTTGTTAACTATATGACTAAAGTTTGGCCTCTCAGTATTTATGATGTTTGGGGTGTGCTGTGCTTCCTGGACATGTATATCCATATTCCACAAATGAGTTGGAAAATTTTCAGCCATTATTTCCTCCAACACTCCTTCTGTCCCATTTCCCTCCACCTCTCCCTCTTGAATACTTACAGTGCATAGGTTTTTGCATTTTTTTCTGTCATTCAGTTTCCTGAGTACCTGCTGATTTTTTTTTTCCCCCTTTTTATCCATCTGGTCTACTATCTGCCTCATTACAGATGTACTATCTTCTACATCACTAATTCTTTCCTCTGCCTCTTTAATTCTGCTGTTATGTTCTTTCCACATATTTTTTATTTCTTGCATTGTGTCATTCATCATGATCAGACCCATTATCATTTTATGTATGTTTATAATTCTTCAGTATATTCCCCCAGTGTTTTCTTAATAACCTTTATCTCTTACTTCACTTCATTAAGTTGATTCAAGTTATTTGTTTGGACAGCCTAGATTAGTTGTTCCACATTCTGCATCCTCTCCTGTTTTGGGCTTATTCAGATAGTTAACTTCTCTCCATACTCTAGGGTTTTATTGTTTGTGTATATGGTAGGATTCCTTTTTGACACATGGTTTCTCTAATGGTAATATTTTTTTTTTAAAGATTGAAAAAGAATAATAAAAGAATCAGGAAAATAAATAAGAAATAAGACCTAAAGGAAGAAGAATAAAAAGGTGTACATTAAAAATGAAACAAGAAAAAATATAGGGCAAAAATAATAAAATAAAAAACAGAAAGATGATAAGAAGAAGAAAAAAAAGAAAAAAGAAAAAGAAATGAGGGAAGCAGACTTGGCCCAGTGGATGGGGCATCCGTCTACCACATGGGAAGTCCACAGTTCAAACCCCAGGCCTCCTTGACCTGTGTGGAGCTGGCCCATGCACAGTGCTGATGTATGCAAGGAGTGCCGTGCCACGCAGGGGTGTCCCCTGCATAAGGGAGCCCCACGCGCAAGGAGTGTGCCCGATAAGGAGAGCCACCCAGCATGAAAGAAAGTGCAGCCTGCCCAGGAATGGTGCTGCTCACACAGAGAGCTGACACAACAAGATGATGCAACAAAAAGAAACACAGATTCCCGTGCCACTGACAACAACAGAAGTGGACAAAGAAGACATGCAACAAATGGACACAGAGAACAGACAACTGGGACAGATTGGGGGAGGGGGGTGAAGAAATTAAAAAAAAAAAGAAATGAAGACCAAACAATAAAATGTGCAATGAAAGAAAAGCAATGCAAGAGGGAAAAGTGAAAGAAAGAAAAGAAATAAAGAAGTTTGCTAAAAATTTAAAAAAAGGAAAAACAAAAAGAAATAGAGAAGACAACAAACAAAATAGGAAAAAGCAACCCAGGAAAACACAGATGTCCCTCTTAGGCCTGGACAAAACATCTCAGGCTGCCAGTGGCCTTCACTCAATCACCCTGCAATCTGTCCTCCATAGGTAAGGTACCTAGTTTTAGCAAATGAAAGAAAGAATTGAAAAATAAAATTTTTTTTAATTATTTAAAAAATTAAAAATAGCAAGTCAAAAAACCTAAAACAAACAACAAAATCTTCAATCCATTCATTCTGTGCCCTAGGGTGCTAGTTGGATGCCTGACAACCTGCTGGATCACTCTCTGGGTCCTTCCTTTTAATCTAACCACAGCCTTCAAAAATGCAAGCTCATTCCTATACAGGGCAACGGTTTGGGCAGGCTTCTGAAAGCTTATCTGGCTCTCCCCACCTCCTTTGCCTTAGGAATTTTGGCCTTCTAACAGTTTGTGGGCTATCTCTTCTTGCTTCCTTCTCTCCTGGGCTGGTTAGTTACTTGTCTCCACCTGACTTAATTACTCTCTATTTCAGATATGACTGCCTGCCTGATTAAATCTTCCCTTCCCTTTCTCTGGGGCCACTTTAGTGCTAGCCGGGGTCTTTTTTGAGGTTAAAAGAAAGCTTAGCTGGACAAACTCACTGAAAAGAAGTCTCTCTTTACCCTCTGCCAGACCCGTTTCCTCCCAGGGTAGACTACATTCTTTCCCACTTGGTTAGCTTCAGTGAGCAGTAGGGGTTTTATCAAGGTTATTTGCCTTACTGGTTGGGTATATGTGCCCAGCCACAGAGGCAAGTAACTCATGGTTTTTGTTTGGCCTCTTCATCTCTCCATTCCTCTCCCTCCTGGATGATGTGCTGCACTCTCCTGGTCATTAGATCCCCAAAGCAGTTTCCTCAGATAGCTTTCTGCCTTTCCTCCATTGTTTTTCTGAAAGAGTTGAGCCTTGTCTACCTACTTTGGCACCATCTTTCTCAAAGTCCTCCACTTATTTTAAAAAAATACTACTAGCTGTGCAGTGAGAAAAATAGATTGGTATTGAGAACCTGAGAACCAATATGGTAGGAAAACTTATAAAAGGACTTGATACAAACTAAGCCAGCTCAAAAACTATTCGGCCTGAATGAGGATAGCAACTAATGTGACAGATACATGTGGATGAATTTGAAGCATATTTAGGAAATACAATAGAATAATTTTAATAGATGATTTGACAAGGATGTGTGAAGAAAAAAATGGGGTTGAGGATAAGAAGGAAATTTCTTGGAAACTTGACTAGACAGTAAACTGCAAACATATAGAAAGGAAATGATTTATTGGGAGGGGGAAAATGAAGAAAGGCATTTTTTTAAGTTCCTGTGGTCCATCCAAGTAGAGACTTCCAGTCTATAAATGAATATATTACCCAAAGCCAGGAAGGTATATACTATTACAAGAGTCAGGGTATAAATGTATGAAAGGTGGGTCAAGAATATCTCAAGTGCTGTTGTTGGGTCTATTTAGAAAATGACTGAAAAATTAGTATAGGAATAACAATACTGAGATAATTGTTGATCTAGGCAAAAATGATTTAAAGTGAATTGGGATACATACGTCAGAATATATTGAATTGTGAGAGAAAAGGAGTCATTGTGTACAATCCACTCCAAAAAATTGTGTGTGGAAAGGTATATTGTAGTTGAAGAGAACATAAGGTAAAATTTGATTTATTCCTGTTGCTATATTTGATTGTTTAAGGGATTGAACTATGCCCCTTTAATGTTAAAAGGAAGGAATCCTTGAAGAGAAATAAAACTATATCTGAGAACGTTTTGTCAATGTTCTGCCAGATAAGTTAACCAAAAAGGTTGGGTGGGTGGGGAGGAGAGAATCTAAAACACAAATGGAAAACTTACTTTGGACAAAAGAAGTTATAACTGAAGAATGGGTGGAAGAGATAGACTGACACATACATACTTTTCTTCTAACTCTTCTATTTCATTTTCTTTATTCATTTTATTAATGGCACTTGGAATGTGATGTTATTCCTTTCTCTTATCTGTCCACAAACAAATCTTGCAAAGGCTTATTTTCCTTCTGGAATCAATTCTAATCTATATGCTGAAGGTAAATAAATATTACTTCCAACCAGAAATCACCTGCATAACTTCAGACTACATTTCTTAAAGTCAATAACAGCTATACACAGACACTCCACAGGCCCTAGGAATGCAGTATATCCATTTCTGATCTCATTATGTTCCTCAGCCAACCAGCCCCTCCCTTTTCCATGGTCACAGTGAAAGTCACTAGCACATACTTGATTGCTCAAACCAACATTTTACTTCTTCTTCTCCCTTACCTCTTAAATACAAGAAATTGCTACTTATGATTAATCTATTACTATTTTTATATACAAGCATTTCTCAACATTGCCATAACCACTCATATAACTGCAATACTTAACGAACTGCTTAAAACTGTTCTCTACAATATGTTAACTAGAATAATATATTGCTAACATATAAATTGCATAATGCCACTTCCACAATTAGAATGGCTGACTGGCCTTGAAAATAAAACCCGCTCTTCAACCTGGGATATATATAGATTCTTAAATATCTGAACTACCTTCACCTTTAAATTCTTATTAGAGTCATTTGTCTCAGAAACATAAAACACAGTGGTTCTGAGGTCATCACTGGGGCTCGTTTGTCTGAGATTTGATCCCTTCCTCACTTCAGTTCCCTAATTTGCATAATGAGAATAACAATTGTACTAACCATATTGATGGGTGTAAACAATGTCAACTAATGAGCCAGCACCCAATAAATGCTAGACAATGTTATTACCTTTCATCTATCAGCTCTTTAAATGAATTCTGTATTCTGTTTTACATGATTTTTCCATATTTTCAGCAGATAAGTTTTCAGTGTTTACAGTTTTCCAGGGACTATACTAAGTAACCATGATATAACAACATTTTGACAGCTCTGTTCTCAATGAAAAGAGTCTGGCCATGAAAAGATGAGACTAAAACATATGCAGTGGCACAAAGGCTTATTCAATTCTAGCTATGCTCAGTTTCCTAAAGTAAATTGTCCAATAGAACCAATT
This sequence comes from Dasypus novemcinctus, assembly GCF_030445035.2. Classification (NCBI taxonomy): domain Eukaryota; kingdom Metazoa; phylum Chordata; class Mammalia; order Cingulata; family Dasypodidae; genus Dasypus; species Dasypus novemcinctus. Next base: position 60,380,478 of record NC_080673.1, read on the forward strand.
ACAAGGGAATCTGACCAGGTATGTGACATTTAATCTGAGATCTAAACAATGAGAAAGACTTAATTAGATAACTGGGGATTAAAGAGGGAAAGCATTTTATATTTCCCCTGACCCTGTTGTGAATTTGAGTATTTTCAGGCTGAGCAAGGAAAAAAGTAGGACCACTAGTTGGCAATAACACATCTGGAAATGTGGGCAGCATATGGGCAGGCTTACTTGAGAGGAAAGTTTCCTCTCACAGCAGGAATCTTTCCCAGAGACAGACATCACTCAAGGGGAGAAGAGAGCAAGGAAAATTCCTGGGGAAGGTAGGATTGAGAGGGGACTTTTATATCTAGGGGATGTCTCACAGCAGCATGGCAGAGAGCATCTGGATCAGAGAAATCCGAAGAACAACAGCAGTTTGAGTTTTTTGCCTAATGATTTGTCCTATCTATATTCAGGTTGTTGTGCACAGTTTCATGGGATATGTAGAGTAGGCATTCTCGTAAATAGCTAAAAATACATTTATTTGGGCTGTTTTGAAAGCAATTGGATGTATAAGAATTTGAGTTTGATGTCAGCAGGCTTTGGGCCCATGGTCCAAACCTACCATGAAGAAATAAGCACCATCAGAGCCAATACACAGGGGACACATCTTTGGTTCACCTATACAACAACCCCAAACATTCACTGTTCAAATTTGCCTGTTCTTTTAAATTTGTTAGACATGTTTTTTTTTTAAGTTATTCAACCCTTAAACTTTATTTATACTCTAGTCTCTTATTCTCAATTGTAGTCACATTTTTTTGCACTTCAGTTTTGACCTCAAGCCTCTCTTATTCTATTAGGTTTTTCATGAAGAATACTTCTTTTTCCTTGATCATCAGGGATGGAAAGGGAAGAACACTTATATTACTCAATCTTTATTTACAGAATTCTTGGGGTATTCTTCATTCTTATCATTGAGAAAATCTTACCCATATTCTTAAATGAGTAGATATCACGTTAGGTTGTTGCGCACATTCTTTCTTACTTCTTTCTGAACATCGTACTTTTTTTCCTAAATGTATCACACTGTTTATCAGTCAGTTACAAAGAGAATAAGAGTACAGACTCTGGATAATGGCAACGGGCATGTGAATCATATTTTGCCACTTACTATCTGTTTTTTGATGAGCAAATTTTTAATCTGCTTGAACATCGATGTTATCTGCAAAAATTGACTAATAATATCTGTTTGATTTTTATTATTTTTGAGAGTAAGATGAGATTGCATATTAGCTAGGATATAGTGTTTAGTAATGTATTATTTTAGTCCTTTTCTTCTGTCCCTCTTGATAGAACATACCAGGTTATAACCTGTATGTACTCTAAAACTTAATCTCTTTTTAAAATTACATTCATATATTTTAAGAAAATAATATTCTCTCAGTTTTGCCAATTATTATCTCTGGTTGGGAGATTTTACTTAATGTCTAATTAAATGCTGTGAAAAGAACCATTATTTACAGAGAGGAAAATGCTCCAATCTGGGGGTCTAAAAGTCTTACGCACAGGATTCTAAGGACCTGACATTGTCTAACTTAAATAGAACCAGGTTGAGTTTTAACCTCAGCTGTATGCACGGCAGGTCTCTGCAGGCTGGAGTTGGTGATTGGAAAAAGATCAGAAGTGAGACAGAAGAGGCTCCAGGCAAACCATCTAGGGCTGATTGGATAGTATAAGTCACTTGATGGGAAAATAAAGAAACACATTTGCATAGATAGTTTAATCATCAATATTATGTGCTCAGTTTTGCAGATATTTTAGGATAAAGGTAGAGTTATTGGACTTTTATCTTTTCATTAGACAGTAAATATTATAGGATCAAAATAAGAATTTTTCATACTTACTGAAACAAAGTAGAAAAGCAATGAATTTGTGTTAAAACAATATAAAATGTCAGGCTATTTCTATTTTAGCTACCACAAAAAAAGATAATGAATCAAACATATTAAAACAGATAAATGTTTAAATATACCTCCACAAAACTGCTTTCTTGTTTAACAGATTTACATGATTCCTAAAAACACATTTTTAAGCTCCCTTTCATTATTGAAAAAGATCATTAAACTTAACAGAGTCCTTTGTTCTATTTTGTAACTACTCTATTAAAATGGAAGGCGACAGTTACAGTGGTGTTGCTTTGCTATGGTTGAAGTGATTAACACTATAAAAGATATTAAAAGGTGAGTTTTTATAAATAATTTAGGATCCTTAGCATAAATTACAATGACGACATAGGACTCATAATTCTCCAAATTTAAAAAATATTAGATTTCAGCCCAAAAGTACATGGGCAAGATTTTAATCAGGTTAATTGAATTAAACTAAAATTTATAGTGTGTGATTAATGATGATGATGATGATGATTTTATTCTTCTTTTATTTCTTAGTGGCTTCTTTTTCACACTTCATCAGTCATATAATCAGATTAGTAGAATACAAAGTGTCAATTCGAATTAATTTTACTTCAAGATATGACACTTGTTCATAGACCCAAATTTATGCGCTACAAGAAGATTTGTCAACTTATAAGTTGTTTCAATAAAATATTAACTTGACTTAATTTTACTTTTAAGATTTTGATTTTTCATTAACAATGGGAAAATGAAATAAAATAAAGAGAACTATATTATAAAAAACGCTTTAATTAAACCTGATCTAGTTTCTACCTTATAGGAATCCATAGGCAATATTTCAGGAATGGCAATACCTTTTGGAGATGTAGTAAAAATAGATAAGGGTGTCAATATTTTATTTGAATATAGCAATGGTGAATTATTGTTGTAAATATTAGGGGAATCGAGATATCATTAGGAATTTATTATGGATAGATAGCAGAGTAGGGAGCTACAGAAATCTGTCTCTCCACCAGAACAAATATTAAACAGGCATGAACTGTCAGAATCACCTCTTTTGAAACTCCAAAGTCTATTAGAACACTCGGCAACACTCAGCAATGAAGAGATAGAAGAGGCTGGCAAATTACACTAAGAACTAATTTATTTCACTTTCTGTACAGTAGCTACTGTCACTCATCCCCTAGGCTCATGGCAAGGAGCAGTGAGGTGCTCAACTTTGGATTCTGGTGTAGTTTGCTGGTGACAAGGCAGGATGCAATGTCTGGATTGCCTAAGATCTGGGTCTATGCTGTCTGATCCCTGATCACTGTTTTTGGTCAGATACTTCACATCTCTAGGAACCTCATTCAGAGTGTTCCAAACCATGCTGGAAAAAGGCAGCAGAGGAATCTTAATGAAGCACCTTCCTCAAAACTATAGTTAACAGTTAAAGGGCTGCATTTATTGAACAAGTGCTAAATCAAATAAACACAATTTTCAAAAGAAGATATTGCCTCAGCCTTTCCCCAGTATAGTGAGTAGCCAGCAGGCCCATACTTTGTGGGTTCCTGGCCTCCTTCTGGCTGGGAAAGGCTGACCTACAAATCTCCTTTCCCACTCAATGCCCCCTCACACTGGAATTTACCTCCCAGTTAAAAGCAGCTTGAGGCAGCAAAAGAGGTATAAGAAACAATTGACTCAAGTAGTCTTTGGAAAGGCTTAAATGCTTTAAATCCTATAGCAGAACACCTGGGAGAGGGAGAAGGTCTTTTACCTTGGGTATAAAGGAGGCATTCAAATCCCTATAAAAAGGAGGAGTCCTAAAGCCACTAGTAAGCACAAGCCAACAGCAAGAAACAGGTTCAGAAAACACAGAGAAGTCCCTGCAATTTGCATTTGCTTTGAGCTGACCTCCTTGATAGGAGGAATGAACTCTGAAGGTAAGCACTAAAGAACACAAAACCAAATTATGCAGACTATGACAGATATTTCTACATTGGTTTGTTTGTCTTTGTTACCTCAAGACACTCAAAAATATCTCTGTCATATCTATCTGGTTACAAACTCAAGAAACAGACTAAATCCCATAATTAATGTTTTAAAGTGTTAAAATGTACAGTATGCAGCAAAAAATGACAAGACAAAGGAACAAGAAACAATGGCCCTTCCAAAAGAAAAGGATAAAAATTCAGAAACCAAAGAAGACCAGACTTTTATACATACTAGAAAAAAACATTTGAAAAAAATTATCTTCAGTATGCTAAAGTAGATGAACGAAAATACAGAGAAATAATTAAGCAATATCAGGAAAACAGTAAACATGCTCCAGATGATAAAGAAAAACAACATAAAGAACTACAGGATTTCAGGAAAACAATAAATGAACAATATGAGATTCTCAATAAAGACATAGATATTTTAAAATAGAACCAAACAGAATTATTGTAGTTAAATCCTAATAGTTGAAATGAAAAATTTCTGTGAGGTTTTCAATAGCAAATTGGGATTGGCAGAAGACAGAATCAGTGTACTCAAAGATGAGATAATTAAAATGAGTCAGACCAAGGAGCATAAAGAAAAAAAAAAAGAAAAATGTAAGAGGTAAGAGTAGTCTAAGATATCTGTATGACAACCATCAAGCATATGGATTTGGGAGTCCCAGAAGGAGTAGAAGGAGAGAAAGGAGAAGAAATATTCAAACAAATAATGACAGAAAACATTCCAAACTTGGCAAAAGATGTGAATATGTACAGTCACCAAGCCCATCAAATACCAAACAGGAAAAATGTTGAAAATAAATATGCCAAGACACAGCATGTTCAAATTGTCTGCTGCAAAGGACAAGGAGAGAGTTCTAAAGGCTGCAAGAGAAAGCAATGTTTTATGTACAAAAGAGTTTCAATTGCATTAAGTACTGATTTCTCACCAGAAACCATGGTGGTAGGGAAGTAGTGGGTAGAAATTTCTAAATTGCTGAAGGGAAATAATAGTCAACCAAGACTTTATATCCAACAAAAATTTCTTTCAGAAATGAAGGAAAAAACTAAAAAAAAAAAAAAAAAAAGGGAGAGATTAAGACATCCCCATGTAAAAATGTGCTAAGGGAGTCATTACTACTACATGTTAAATGTTAAAGAGAGACCATTAGACTTAAGGGAAAATATATTAGACAGTGACTCAAAGCACAAAAAGAAATAAAAAACTCTGGCAAAGACAACCAGGTGAGTAATTATAAATCCAATAATATTTTATCATACTTTTTGGTATGTAACTCTACTTCTTACTTCATGTGTGTGCTAGAATGCAAATGCATGATGAGTAATGATAAGTCTATAATTTGTAATAAGTACAAATAAGGAGGAGAAATGTAGAAGTATGGATTATATAGGAAACCTCTATGTGCATACTACTGAAATTAATTAGATATCAAATAAAAAATGTTTGGTATATATTTAGATGTTGAATTTTAACCCACAAAGAAAACATATGAAAAATGTATCCAAAAACAATGATATGGGACTCAATATGTACAACATAAAAAATGAAATAAATATGAAATATTAATGGAAAAAGTGAGGTTGTAAGGTTTAAGACTTATGAAGTCTAAAGAGTAAAATGGCAGAAAAAAGGCCTGCATTTTCAATAGTTACTTGAAATGGAAATGGATTAAGCACTTCAGTCAAAAAGAAGGGAATGTCAGAATGGATTTAAAAAAAAAATCTAATCCAACTATGTGATATTTAAGAAAGATTCACCTTAAAATAAACTGCATAAGTAACTTGAAATTTGAAAGTGTGGAAAAATACAAGTACATGCAAGTAATAATCAAAAGAGTGCTGGTGTAAATATAATGATATCAGAAAAATAAAACTTAATTCAAAACACTATTATAAGACACAAAGGTCATTATGACTGATAAAGGGGTCAATTCAACAAGTAGACAAAAATTTTGAATATATATGTACCTAATAGCAGAGCCTCAAAATATGTGACCAATATTGATAGATTTCATGGGAGAAATAGATAGTTCTACACTGATAGTAAGAAATTTTAATATATCATTTTCAATAATGGATAGAACATCTAGAAAAATGATGTTCTATCTAGGAAAATAGAAGACTTCAACCATCCAGGAAGCCAAGGACACATAACAGACACTTACAGAACAGTTCACCCAACAGCAACAGAATATACTTTCTTTTTAGTGCACATGAGTCTTTTGCAAGATTGAGCTTACATTAGGTTACCAAAAAAGGTTTGGTAAATTTTTTAAAAATAAAATCTTACTATGCATCTTTTCTGAACACAGTGGAATGAAACTAGAAATCAATAACAAAGGGAGAATGGGAAAACAAATATGTGGAAATTAAAGTGCATACTATTAAACAACCAATAGTTCAAAGAAGAAATCATAAAGGAAATTAGGAAATCTCATTAGGTGAAAAAAATGAAAACACAAAATACCAAAATTTATGGATTGTATCAAGGTAGTACTGAGGGAAAAACTTATACCTCTAAATGCTTACATTAAAAAGAAGAAACATATGAAATGAGAAAACTTATCTCAAAACTGAAGGGTCTAGGAAAAGAAGAGCAAACTAAAACCAACATGAGAAGAAGGAAGGAAATAATGAAAATTAAAGAAGAGAAAAATGAAATATCAAATAAAAAACAATAGAAAGAATCACAAACTAAAAGTTGGTTCTTTGAAAATATCAATAAAATTGACAAACTCTTAGCTAGCCTGGCAAAGAAAAAAAAAAAAAGAGGACATAAATAAGCAAGATCAGGAATGAAAATGGGAACATTACTTCCAACCACACAAAATATAAAGACTATAAGAGGATACTGTGAAGACTGAACAACAAAAAATGAGATAGCCTAGATGAAATGGTAAAGTTCTTATAAACATATACTGCCTACACGGACTCAAGAAAAAATAGAAGATCTCAGCAAGCCAATAACCATAAAGAAACTGAATCAGTAATCAAAAATTTCCCCATAGGAACCCAGGGAGCCTGAACCTTCACAGCTCTCAGCAACCATCTTGTTCCAAATAGACTTTGATGAGGGAAGTAACTTATGCTTTATGGTCTGTTATCCTACCTCAAATAAATACCCTTTATAAAAACCAACCAATTTCTGATATTTTGCATTAGAACCCCTTTGGTTAACTAATACACCCAATAAGGTTTTAATATCTAGAATATAAAAAGAAATCCTTTAACCTAACAACAAAAAGACAATACAATTTAAAAATGGGCAAAATACCTTAACAAACATTTCACAAAGGAAATACACCAAAGTCTTAAAAGCACGTGAAAAGATTATTAACACCATTAGCCACTAGAAAAATGCAAATCAAAACCACAAGGAGATACCATTTCACAACGACTAGAATGGCTACTAATTTTAAAAAATGGGAAATTACAAGTCTTGGAGAGGATGTGGAGAAATAGGCACACATTCATTATTTGTGGGAATGTACAATGGTGCAGCCACTGTGGAATACAGTTTGGCAGTGTCTCAGATAGTTAAGTACGGATTTACTGTATGACCCAGCAATTTCAGTACTAGCACAGATGTTTGCAAAGCAGCATTATTCACAATTGCCAAAATATGGATACAGTGTAAGTGTCCATCAACTAAATCAATGGAAAAACAAAATGTGGTGTATATACACATAATGGAATATTATTCAGCTGCAAAAAGAATGAAATTCTGATACATTTGACAAAATGTATGGAAGCTAAAAGATATGTTGAATTAAATAAGTCAGACACAAAAGGACAAACATTTTATGATCTCACTGATATAATTGGAATAAGCAAGCTCATTAACTTAGAATCTAGAATATCATTTACTAGGGAGTTTATAATGTACAGATGCAAGTTGGACAATGGGCAAGTTTTGGTCATGGATGATGATGATGACTGCATGGATGGGAACCTAATTAGCAGCAGTGAATTATATGTTTGAATGTGGTTAAAAAGGGAAATTTTAGGTTGTATCTATGTTACTACAGTAAAAATTTTTTTAAAATCCACAGAAATGCACAAAACAAACATTGAACCCTTAAGCAAACCATACTATATGTGACTATATTTAATATTACAATTATAAAAATGTCTTCGTCAATTGCAGGAAATGCATCACACTTGTGCAATTTGTTAATAATAAGGTGGTATATGGGAACTCTGTATTTGATGCATGGTTTTTCTGTAAACTCACTTCTCTAAACACACACACACAAAGAAAACCAATAGACGATTGCTATTATTTTTAATCAATTCAACAAATATTTATTGAGCACGCATTGTGTGCCAGGAAAATAAGAAATTTCTTTTCTTAGGAATAATTAAGAGAGTAATATTTAAAGTGTGTCCTTTCATCTCTAAAATGTATCTTCAATTTAAACCATTGCGGTATAATAACTGCTAACTGATAAAATAGAAGTTATTTGGAACAGTGTCTAACACAAAATATCAGTAAAATAAATATAACCTCTCTTATATCTCTTCTATATTTACTTGTCCACATTTTTCCACCTTACTATTTTGTGGCAAAACTTTTATTTTCATTTTTCATTTATTGATTGCTTTAGTTTTATTTTAATTTTATTATGATTTAATTTCTGTGTTTTTAAAACATTTTTCATTAAATATATGGTGTTTTAGAAATCAGACAGAAACAAAAAGAAAGAAAATATGGAAATATGGTATTATGAACAATATTAAGTAGGAAAAAAAGAAAGTGCTATTTTTCCAATTGCATTTTTGAGAAAAATTCTTAGATGAATTCACTAATAATTTTTCTATCTTTATTAATTTAGACAATATAGTAGCAAAATATATATATTTATTAAAGAATTTTATTTTTAACCAAATATTTTGTGTTGTTTTCAAAAAGGCCAAGTCTTCCTTTACTTCCAGGGGCTGTTAAAATGTTTACTTTTGTATAGAATTCCAGAGTGACTCTCTACTTTGGAATATTTGGAATGAAATATAATTTTCCCTTTGTAAGTAATTTAATTTTTTATTCATACTTATTTTGACAATACATAGTCCATGTGGACTCATCCTGGTTCTATGCTCTGTCCATTTGGATGCTGGCTATATCACGGCATCAGGTCAACCTCCAAAGAATCTTTTTATCTTCCCCAAAACATGGTTGGTTAATTCTCAGTTTTTGACAAGAATTCTTAAGAGTTGTGAGACCGTGGGCAAGTTGCATAACCTCTACTTGAGTTTTCCCATCTGAAAACTGGTGATAAATGTAGCACCTTATTCGTAAAGGTGTCAGTTTAATCAAAGTTTTAGTCCCAGATAAATCCTTCCTTGATGAATGTAAGGAATGTCTCTGCTTTACAGAAAGAGATTTTCTTGTTTTCTAATAATTTAAATATTTTAAAAAATCCAATATATGCTAATAGGAACCCTTACCATTTGGCAGGTGGGGGGTGGGGCACTGTATTTCGAAATACTTAAGTACACATTGTGAGAGACTCATTCTTTTTACTCTCTACAGTCCAAGATCTTGAAATATGGGAATAACAGAGTTAAGTTAATATACACTACTTTATCAGAAAAAGCTCAAATTTTCTTTTAGCATTAGACCTTACTACATTAATCTAGGATTGTAAACACACAAAGGAGAAATGCTCTTCTGTCAAGGGGTTAGCACCTTATGTTTTATGAATGTGGCCAATTCCTTCTTCTTTGTAGTAAATGAAATCCTTTACAAATTCTGGAACACCATCAGTTTTAGTCTGGGTAATATTTGTATCTCTATTTCTGTGTGCTTAGGGAAAAGTTAAATAAAAAAGTCACAGAAAGGACTGCAAGCCAAATGCCATTTTAAACTGGTAGTCTTATTGACATTGCTCTCCTACGGTAAATTAATACTATGTTTTTAAGCTCCTGATGCTATAATGAGTAGTAGAAATGTCACTTCAACCTCATCATGTAGCTGTTGACATGGATGTGGTAAACTATTTAAAAATACTCTATTTTCATTACAGTTGAACTGAAATTTGTTTTTTATATTTTCACAGCTTTAGAAATTAAATCTCTATAAAGTACACCTGCATGCAACAGCCTTCTATATCTGGAAAATGGGTTGTTTCAATTCTTAAGGTCCCAAGATGAGATTTTGCTTCCTCTTATCATCTGGCTAGATAAAAAGATGACATCTGAAGTCAATAATTTAGTAAGATGTTGGCTAAAAACTAGCCTCAATGACAATTCCCTGTATATGTCTAAAGCCTAAAGAAAGGTGTGTGTGGATACTAATTTTATTTTTTTTAAATGTACATTTAAAGAAAATAACAGCTTGTTATTAGAAGAGAAACATAGAGTATATAGCGATGGGGATTTTTCAACTCAGAAAAATTTCTGATTATAATATATAAAATATATATATGCTGAAAATACTTTTATAAAAATCTCTTATCTAATTTCTAATGTACAATATATTTCTCATGTATTATTTATTTTCATATATATGTAATAAAATAGTTTTATAGAAACCTCATTTCTATGTTTATTTTCCAAACTTGTTATTTTAATACATTATGAGCAATATTTTTAATGCATAAGAATTAAGTTAGAGATAAAAAGAGAAAACATTCATATATAATAAAGTCCATATTTGCACTAAAAAAGAATATAAAAATTAGAATTACAAAAATAAATAAAATGAGAGCCAAGAGTACAGAAACTTAGAAGCAACACAAATTCTGAATTTGTGTTTCTGCTCCACTTACACATATATTTCAATTGGAAATGAGTAAAGGAAGATGTGATTAGCTGCATCCTTTGCATATGGATCTCAATTTTCAAATATTAGGGTATGGGCATGGGCCTGGAGAAGTTATATGTAAGTGGGATTGATATTTTGCTTAATTTCATTGTAGCTGATATAAGAGCTCTATGGTTTTAATCTTTCAACATGTGTTTACTTTATGACCCAGTATGATGTCAGCATTTCTAAATGTTCACTTTATAAATGAAAATTATGTCTTCTATAGCTTTTTAGTGTGCATTTTATATTTTATGTTGTCAAACTTGTTATTTCTGTTATTGAAATCATCGTTTTTCTTACTGATGCTTTATCTGTTGAACTTCAAGAGTGTGTTTGAATCTCTAAGAAGAATAGGAAATTAGTCTAATTATCCTTTTATTTCTGTTATTTTTCTTTACATATTTTAAGCTGTATTACTAGTGCCTACAAATTTAGAATTGTCTTACTTTTTTGGTGCATTGTTCCTTTTCTTATGTATTAACCCTTTTTTCTGTAGTATTTTTGTTGCCTTAAATTATCTTTTGTTTCAGCTTTCTAAGGTTAGTGTTTGCTTGGTGTATTTATTTCTGTAATTTTACTTTCACACTTTGAGCATCCTCTAGTTTTTTATGTATTTCTTATACGTCTCTAGCTATTTATCTTTGCTTTGATTTTATCCAATTGCCAATCTTTATTTTTAACTACAATCTTTTTTCCACCTACACTTATTACAGTAATTTATAAAATTGTAATTAATCATATAATTTTGTTGTCTTTCCTATTTGACCAATTTGCTATCATTTATGTTTTATTAACTTTGCTTCCTTACCAATTTGTGGCCCTGGAAATTTTAACACATGTACTTAACTTTTTTATGATTAATATATTTATCCTCTCATTGAACACAAAGATTTCAGAATATGTTAACACTGACAAAGATCTTTAAAAAAACTATGTACTTTGTTGTCATCTATTTAGCTTCTGATTTCTTTTTATACACCCCAGGAAACATTATTTTTATTGTTTTATAAAATCAGTGCTTGAGAGTTTTAGTCATACACTTGTCACTTTCTTTGATCTTTATTTCTTTGTGGATATGACAGACTTTTCAGTTAGTATTATATTTTATGAGATTCTGTCAGTGGCAAGTGCTTGCTCATTTTCTGAAACTGTATATGGCTTGTTATAGATTTCTAATATAGATTAATAGCTATCTCAGCCCATTAAAGACAACATTCCTCTGTCTTCTAAATTCAACTGTTGTTGAAGAGATAGCTATTGGGTTTGATTATTGTCCCTATAGTGGCAAATCAGCTTTCCTATTTCTCTGTTTTCTTTTTCTTTTTTTCTTTTCTCTGGTGATCTGCATTTTCATCACGATGTATCTAGGTCAATTTTTTTTTTTTTTTTTTTTCTGATCTGGCTTGGGATTTTGTTGAAATTCTTGAACTTGTGGATGGGGATCTTTCTTCAGTGCGATGGTTAATTTTATGAATCAAAGTCCCTAGGTTATGTTTTCCTTGGTTGGTTAAATATTGGCCTATCTATTGCTGTGTAGGTATTCTATAGATGTGATTAGCATCTATAATCAGGCGACATTATACTTGGATGTGTTGTCAGAACACGCTGCATTCTCTAGGTTCTTGGCCACATTTCATGCAAGAATTTAAGAACATGCCAGTTTACTTAGGCCATTAAAAAGAGTTTACTGAGACATGAGAGAAAATTGAAATTACACACCCAAGACATGGATGTAGTCATCCTCCAGGAAGAGAGGCATGCCTGGAGTTGGGGGCTTGCCTTTATTAAAGCCATCCTTACCTCCTCCCCTTCCCAGGCTGTTTGCTGTTCTGATTGGTTGCCTTTGAGCCTCACCTCTGAGCTCTCAGGGGACCAATGAGGAGGCCTACATCTTCCCTCTTCTTCACTGGTTGCCTATACTAAGCTGACTCAACTCCCTGCCTCAGAGAGTTTACATTCTCATTCTTAAGGGGGAGCTGAAGGGCTAAGGTGATTCTTCTGTACCTGCTTCCTGCTAGTTAGGGGAAGTAGGCCATGCCTAACAGTATGTTAAACCCTCTGGCTATTCTACTGAAGTTGAGGGAAGATGGGTCTGGCACAGTGGTTGGGACTGGATGAAATCCCCACATGACTAAAACCTTTTTCTGGAAGGTGTTGATTCTGGAAGATTAAAGTTAGTAAGAATTTTGAAGATACATGGTCCCACTAAAAGGAGAAAGAAGATGGTGGTAAGCAGGCCCATAAAGGGAGCACAATTGTCTCATGACATATTGAACCATGAAAATATGAAAGGCCAGGTGCTTCTAGAGTCTGCATCCTCCAGAAGTTGATGGGCTTCATTTTTTTTTTTTTTAATTTCAAATGCGGTCTAGGAGTGTTCTGGAGCAACTCACAGAGAAATAGCATTCTGTTTCTGTCCTTGAGTAATAGACAGGTTCCTCTCGTAGTGCTATTAGCATGTTTAAGGTTCTGCGATTTTGCAGCACCATATGGCAAGGGAGTCTATTTGCTGTCATAAGGGCTTGTAAGGCAAGGCTAGTTCCTTCTATACTGTTGGTTAGCTCTAGGGAGAGATTGTGGTAGACTTGCTGAGTTGGCTATAAACTGGTAGCCCCTGTTCCTACAGCAGTGGTTAGGACTAGGATATTTAGAAGAAAGAATAAGGAGAGACACTACACTTTTAGTTATTTTATGGTGAAAATGGGACAATGAAGTTTTCAGGAACATAATAGAAGGGGTGATGTATGCTAATGGGCATAAGCTGGTCCAAAGGGGAGGAAAATAGAAATAGGCTTTGTCTCCACAAAGAGAGAAATACCATCTGAATAGTTTAAAGTAGCAACAAGTGTGAGAGTGGTTATTGGTGAGCGGAAGCCCTCTTCAGAGCTTACATTTACCAGCTTACTGGTTAGCCTGCTAGCAGAGAGTACAAGCATTCACCTGTTGGGCCCTCGGCCATAAAACAGGATGCTTCTCTGGGTGTCCCAGACAAGGTGGTTTTTTTTCTCTCAGGTTACATTTGTCTAGTTTAAGACCTACCCAAACATCTTTGGTGGGGCACTTTGGGCAGCATAAATTGTGTTTAGAAGTATAGAATCACAAAAGTTAACAGGGTGTCCTCAACAGTACTAGGTAGTGTTTGAGTCTCTTACTATTCCTCCCATAGGCAGCCAAGCCTTGAGTGGGTCTTTGATGCTGGTAAGCATTGTGGCATTGATACCATACTAGATTAAGTAGACATCTGGCCTCCAAGCTTGAGGGACAGCTGGGGGTCATCCAGAAGGTATTGTTATAGCAGGCTAAATTAAGTTAGCCCAGGAAAGGAGGGGAGGAGGATTTTAGTAGGCATTGGAGTAGATATAGATGGGGAAGGTAGTGTTTTTAGGTATGAACTGAGGTGTATAGAGGTCCCAATAGAGAGAGTGATGTAAGTTCTAAGGTGATGCTGCTAGCTGGGAGTGTGGTAAGAAGCTGACTGATGGGTTGTTAGTATTCTGTCCCTGCACTGAGTGATATTGTGGCAATAATTTGGCAGTTGTCCAGTGCTTGGGAGCAGCTGGCCAGCCATGGATATTTCTGGTTGGTACACACAGAACCAACATGAGTATTTATTGGCTTGTCCACTTTTTGGACAGGAATTTTTTAAGGGGTGTCTGGTTTGCCCTCCCCCTAGTAATAGTATGATGTAGAGACTACATGAAGCTTCATTTGGGAAAGAGTTATAGGGAATAGCACACAATTTATGTACTGGCTTTGACACAGACACTATTTTTCTCTTGAAGAGAAAAGCCATCCAATAGCTGGTACTCAGTCATTTCATCATGTGCATCTGGTGAGTTGGAATTTCCTTGGCCAGCAGGCTCCAAGTGGGAAAAGTACATACAGCTGGCAATTCCTTTAACTTTAACAGATGTGGGAGTAATCAGAAGCACAGAGTAAGGTGCCTTCCATTTGGGCTCTAATTGGGAAAGAGGTCTGTTCTCTTGTCAGGTTTTGGTCAGAACCTCATCTCCAGGTTTAACTTTCAGTAGAGGTAACTCACTCTTGGAACTAGGGAGGATTTTGTTCCCATGCTCCTGGATGACTTGTTGAGTTTTTCTTTGTTTAAAAAATATTTGGTGAGTTCTGAGTATCCTAATCAAGTACCAGGTGCTGGGTGAGGAAAGTTCAAGCATAGACCACCTCAAAGGGGCTAGGCTGAAGTGGGTCTTTTGGAGTTATATGCAGCCTTAGCAAAATGATGTGTAGATTGGTGACCCAAAATGATGTCATTTGCTGGCAAAGTTTGACCAGAATTTATTTCAGAGTTTGGTCAGCTCTTTCTAATTTCCCTGAGGACTGTGGTTTCCAGGAACTATGAAGATGATATTTAATTCTGAGGGCAGCTGATAAACCTTGGCCCATGAATAAATTCTTGTCCATTGTCACTTTAGGGAGACTTAGGCAGTCCAAACCAGGAGATGATTTCCTTTATGAGGGCCTTAGCCACCTCATTTACTGTTTCTCCTCTAGTGGCTAATGCTTCCACCCATCCAGCAAAAGGTTCTACCAGTACAAAGAGGTACTTATATCCTTGGCAAGATGGCATATGGGTAAAGTTTATCTGCCAGTTCTTCTCAGGTATGATCTCCACAGCTGAACAGGAAGTCTAAGGGAGATTTTTTTTATCCTCCTGTTGTTTGGGTCATTAATTACACATAAGATGCATCTTTTGGTGACCTCCTTGATTATATTTGCCAGGTCCTGGTCCTCAAAAGCCTAACTGGCTAAATCAGTCAGGGCACCCCTACCTAGATGAGTGGCTTGGTGAGGGTTAGGAGAGAGGCCTGGGTTTGTGCTGTGGCTTTAGCTGCAACGTCTGCTCACCATTTCCTCCAGCTATAGCAGTGTGCATTTTCTTTTGCCCTTTACAATGCTTAACTGCTGTTTCTTAGTGCAACAGAATTGCCTCTAGGAAGTCTAGAATTTCATGCCAGTGACTCACTGTTAGTAAGCAAGACTCCTTTTTGCCACACAACAGAGTGGATATAGAAGATGAGGAATGCATACTTGGAATCGGTATTAGCTCTTTTCCCAGAGGCTAGTATTAAGCCTTGGGTTACGGCAATTAGCTCTGGCCTCTGGGCTGAGGTCCCCAGGTGAAAGTATTGGGCTTCTGTAGTTTTAAAGTGAGAGAGCTCTACATAGCCTGCCCTTTTAATTCCTTCCCTGACAAAACTGTTTCCATCTGTGAACTACTCAAAGTCTGAGTTTGTTAGCTCATCTTTTAAATCTGGCCTGCTTGAATAGTTTTGGTTGAGAATTTCAAGGCAGGAGTGGAAGAGGGGCCCCTCAGGATCTGACCTTGGGCCTTCTGCCAGTAGAAGCGTGATTGGGTTGAGGGTTTGATACACCTTTGGCTGCACCCAGGCATCTCTATTAATTGAGCCTGGTATTTAATTATCTGGCTACCTGTAAGCCATTGGTGGCGCCTGGCTTCGAACAAGTCTTTCACCTGGTGTAGGGTAAGCACAGAGAGGTTGCCCCCAAGTTAATTTGATGACTTGCTCAACTCAAAGGGTGGTGTCCCCACTGTTCTCAGGCTGGGTGGTCATTCTTGTACTGTGTTATCCAAGGGTTTGGAGAAACAAGCAACTGGTTGAGAAATCTCACCCAGTTTCTGGACTAACACTCCTAGAGCCATTCCTTTCTTCTCAGTCACACACAGGAAAAAAATGCTTGTTTAGATCAGGAATTCCTAAATTTGGAAGGCTAATTAAGGCCTGCTTTAAGTCATAGAAGGCAGTTTCCTGGTCTATCCCCTGTGGTAGCACTGTACAGTGGTTGGGCTATTTCACCAAGCCTGGGTATGCACAGTCTATCTTCTATGGGGGAGAGGTTAAGTAATTGGCCTAGAACTTGATTTCCCAATAACTGCTACTAGAGGATACTACCAAGATGAAAGAGGTTTGGAATGTCAGGTCAGGACTGAGAGAGTATCTTTCATGTCAATTAAGAAATTAATAATCTTATCTGCCAAGTCAAGGGTCACCCCAGGCTCCTCCTGGTTTATGGTCCATTCTTGGCCTTGGGCCACCTTAATCTCAGCTGCACCCAACAGGTCTCATGAAAGAGCCCCACTCCCTCTTTCAGGAGTGGTGCTCCCCCAAGTCCAGTGCCCATCCTCTCTGTACTTGGGGCAAGTTCCTGACAGACGCCCATCCTCTCTGTACTTGGGGCAAGTTCCTGACAGACGCCAGTGGCAAGACAGCTTGACTCAGCCATGTTTCCAGTGCCCAGCCTCTACACACTTGAAGTAGTTTCTTGCTGATGTAGAGCCTGAATTCAGGTGGCTGTGAGGTGGCATGGTGCCTTTAGTGGTGACCACTACAGGTGAGCCTGCTCCTGCACCTTTAGCCTGCTGTTCCTTACCTTCTCCATCTTGGTGGCATGGTCTTGATTACTGAAGACTGAGAAGGCTATTTCTAAAAGGGTTTTAATAGGAGTTTGGGGGCTCATGGAAAGCTTTTGCAGCTTCCTACAGATATCCTAATAAGGATAGTGAAGTAAGTTGCTATGAGAATCTGTCCTTCTTAGAGTTAGGACCTACCAGAAAATATTTCTTCATTACCTCTACCAGTCTTCCTTGAAATAAGGCTGGATTTTCATCCTGATCCTGGTCAATTTCCCTTAACTTATGGTAATTGACTTCTTTGATAATGTACTTTCTCATCCCTTTGAGTAGGCGCATGACCATATTGTTTCTAGCCTTCAAATCTGCCTGTCCCATTTGATAGTTCCACTGGGGATCTATATTAGGGATTGCTACTGCTTCCAACACATACTGGTTAGTCTTTTGGGTGCCAGTCTACCTGCATACCCTTATGCCTCAGTCCAGATGCAGTGCTTTTCCTCCAGGATGCAGCAAGCTTAAAAGAATAATGTGCATGTCACCCTATGTTAGTTCAAAGATCATTGTGAGGTGCTTAAACCCCTCAGTAAATTTGGTGGAATCCTCAGAGAATCAACCTAACTTTTTCTTTGCACTGTGC
Source organism: Dasypus novemcinctus (assembly GCF_030445035.2). Lineage (NCBI taxonomy): Eukaryota > Metazoa > Chordata > Mammalia > Cingulata > Dasypodidae > Dasypus > Dasypus novemcinctus. The sequence goes on from NC_080673.1 coordinate 60,398,176, forward strand.
TAGATCAGCCATAGAGAAGGGTTTCTACAACTGTATTAGCCACTACTCGTATAGGATAGAGACCCTCAGACTTCCTAACAAATGGAATGAGGCTCTACTTCTGGTATGACCCATGGAGACCCCGAGGCATACAGGGAGGTGCTGATGACCCTGCTGGAACTGGATTTAAAGGGGCTTCCAGATCCATGTCTGGATCATGATGAGGTGGGCTTCAAAGAAGAGTGTCATTTATCTTCTTCCTTTTCAGAAGTGAGCATACTCCGTGCTCCAGGGTGCCCTTCTGCATAGCACAACTGTAAATAACCCTTTTTGCTCTTGTTCTGATAAAGAGCTATAAAAACCTGGACAAAGGGAAATTCTACCTATTTCCTAACCCTTCTACACAGTAGGACTAACTGGTGTATAAAGTGAAAGTGAAGGTCCCATAGCAGCCAGTCTTAGCTGTCCTCTAACATACTGTGGCCATATGGTGTTGCAGAGAGAGATTAGTTTCTTCCTTTTTAGACCATCAGTAAGCAGGTCATCCCAGTTTCTGAGAAGACTGCCTAATGGTGAATGCTGGAAGAGATGTCCATTATCCTAGGAGAGGATAAATTCACTCATCAGTCTTGGTGGTGTCCCACTGCTAGACCTGATTGAACAGATTGCTCTCTGCCTCAGCATCCTAGAAGTCAGGAAACATACTTATCGTCCCCATTTTTCAGGGACCAGGAATCTCTTGTCTCTGGGCATCCCCTGGGTCTTTGAGGTCTTGGGAAATATCTGAGTCCAGTTTCAAGACTGAAGCCAGGTTTTGTCCCTAGGAAAGGAATGGCTGGAGAACTTCCTCCTAGCCTACTTTTGCGGAGATCTTAGAAAATAGCCATGAGAGAAAGCTAAATTTATAGCCATTTCCAGGGACCAAGTTTTGCAGTTAAACCCAGACATTAAAAGATTAATTGTTTTTGCATGTCTTTGTACTGGATCCTTCTTATAGCTGAGTAGTATTCCATTGTATGTATATATCACATTTTGTTTATCCATTCATCGGTTGATGGGCATTCATCGGTTGATGGTTGATTCCAACTTTTGGCAATAGTGAATAATGCCACTATTAATACTGATGTGCATATATCGGTTTGTGTCCTTGTTTTCAGTTCTTCTGGGTATATACCCAGCAGTGGAATTGCTGGGTCATATGGCAAATCCATAGCTAGTTTTTTGAGAAACTGCCAAACTCTCCTCCAGAATGGCTGAATTCTTCTGCATTCCCACCAGCAGTGAATGAGTGTTCCCATTCTTCCACATCCTCTCTAACTTTTGTAGTCTTCTGTTTTTTTGATAGCCATCAGTCTTATGGGAGTAAGATGGTATCATTGTAGTTTTGTTTTGCATATCCCTAACAGCTAGTGATTTTGAGCATTTTTTTTTCATGTGCTTTTTAGCCATTTGTGTTTCTTCTTTGGAGAAGCATATATTCAAATCTCTTGCCCATTTTTTAAATGGGTTGTTTGTCATTTTATTTTTGAGGTATAGGAGTTCTTTATATATGCAGGATACTAGTCTCCTATCAGATCTATGGTTACCAAATATTTTCTCCAATTGGGTAGGCATTTTTTTCACTTTCTTGACAAACTCCTTTGAGGTGCAAAAGGCTTTAATTTTGAGAAGGTTCCATTTATCTATTCTTTTGCTGCTTGTGCTTTGTGTGTGAAGTTCATGAAGCCATTTCCTATTACAAGGTCCTATAGATGCTTCCCTACATTATTTTCCAAGGTCTTTATGGTCCTGGTTGTTATATTTAGGTCTTCGATCCATCGTGAGTTGATTTTTGTATAAGGTGTGAGATGGTAATCTTCTTTCATTCTTTTACATATGGATATCCAGTTCTCCAAGTACCATTTGTTGAAGAGGTCATTCTCTCCCATTTGAGTGGGCTTGGTGGTCTTGTTGAGTATCAGATGACTGTATATATGAGGATCTATATCAGAACTCTCAATTTGGTTCTATTGGTCAATGTGTCTATGCTTGTGCCAATACAATGCCATTTTCACAACTGTAGCTTTGTAGTATGTTTTGAAGTCAGGTAGTGTGATTCCTCCAATCATCATCCCAGGATCCACAGGATGGGGGAATAAAATATGAATTGAGTGGACTTACTGGTATTCTACTATAGAACTACTGTAACTAGTAATGGAAGAAACTGTAGCATTGATATGAAGAAAGTGGCCACAGTAGTTGCTGAGGTCAGGGAGAGGAAAGAAAAGTGCTATTGGGGTATTTTCAGGCTTGGAGTTGTCCTAAATGATATTGCAGGGACAGACACTGGACATTATATATCTTGCCCACTGAACCCACTGAATGGACTAGGGGAGAGTGTAAATTACCATGTCAATGATAATCCATGTGGTGCAGCAGTGTTCCAAAATGTATTCACCAAATGCAATAAATGTGCCACAATGATGAAAGAGGTTGTTGATATGGGAGGAGTGGGGGTGCAGGGTGTGGGGTATATGGGAACCTCTTATATTTTTTAATGCGACATTTTTTTGTGATCTATGTATCTTCAAACCAAAATTAAAAATTTTAAAAAATGATTAATTGTTCTGTGGCTTGCTAGCAAACAACTTTGTGGGCCCTGGAGGCAATCTCATGGCCTCCCAGGAATGAAAAAAGGAATAAAACCTCCAGTAGCTACCAATGGTGAGACCAATGCCTCCCTAAAATGCATTTGTTAATGCATTTTCAGATTCTAAGGCATTCCAATGCATCTCACAGACCCAACAAAAAGGACAGAAGTAGTCAGATGATTAAAGGTACTCTAATTAAGAGGGGTTTATTAGTGGCCTACAGAAACACTACAACAGGCGATAGCCATTCTGAACTCACAGAGAGGGCATGGTTGACTCACTGCATATCCCTGTACTACTCAGGCCAAATGTCTAGTCAGTTCTCAAGGACCATTTAACTCACCAGACAGAGCTTCCTTGGATCTATATAGGATGGGGCCTTGCCCCCAACATCCCTGAAGAGGGAGCCAGAAGACTGGGTAGATTGAGATAATGTCCAATGGAATCCTATGCAGGAACACATTAAAATGGCAGAAGGCTATAATTTATAAGTTTAGACTCACCAGTCCATGTCGGGTGTCAGGGAGTGTTCCCTGCCTCTAGATCTCCTGGCTGGCTCTCCAGATGTTGTTGTGAAACAGTGGATTCTCTAGGTTCTTGACTATGTTACAAAAAAGGTTTTAAGGATATGCCTGTTTAATTAGGTCAGTAAAAATATTTTATTGAGAAAAGATAGAAAAGAAAAAAATACATACCTAAGACATGGATGTGGGTGTTCTCTAAGCAGAGAGGTGCACCTGTTATAGGGTTGCTTTTGTTAAAGCTGTTCTTACCTCCTCCCTTTCCTGATAGTGAGGAGGGTCCTCAGCTGCTTGCTGTTCTAATTGGTTGCCTTTTGATCTTCACCTGTGAGCTCTCAGGGGGCAAATGGGGAAGCCTGTTTAGAGTTATCAGGGGCTTCTTCTTAAGCCCAGGAGTTCTAAAGGAGAACTTGTGGCCAGGGTCTCAGTGGGATCTTTCTGGTTTTGTTCTTAGCAGTGGCCTTGCCCTGGTAATTTCCAGGCAGATTCTTACAGCCATGTTCTCTGCTAGGTCCCAGCTGTGACAGGATGTCTTTTCTCATCTTCTCTCATTCTTTATACTAACTAGTCTCAGATCCACTATAAATTTGGTCTCATTATGCTGTGTATTCATAAAGGCCACATAAATTGATATTCAATTTAAATTTAGGGACCAACATTAGGATGCTATTTCTAAAATTGTTTTAAAGCTGTATAGGTTGCTATAATGAAATTGTATCTGTATTCTAATATTAGATTTAAATATAGTCATAATACAGAAAAATAGATGCCAAAATAGATGCTGAAGTAAGTTTAATGCAAAAATTGAATAATTGCTGTCTTAGTTTGCTAGAGTTGCTATGACAAATACCACACGATGGGTTGGTTTACAAACAGGAATTTATTGTCTCATGGTTTTGGAGGCAAAAAGTTCAGCATTAATGTTTTGGCAGGGTTTGCACTCTCCTAGAATTTGTAGTGTTTCTGTAATCCTCCATTATGTGACAATCTCTGGTCTGCTCATCTGAGTTCCACTGATTTTTGGATTCTACTCTGGCTTCTACTGTTTTTCTGCATCTGTGTTTCCTTTTCTTATAAGGACTACAGTCAAGTGAATGAAGGCCCACTCTGACTCAATTTGGCCTCATCTACATAGGATCTCTGAAGATCCTATTTACAAGTGGGTTCACATACCCAGGAACACAGATTAAGCCTTGAACATGTCTTGTGTGAGGGATACATGATTCAATCCCCAACAGTCTGCTTTTAGGATCACAAAAAAGGCATCTTTTTCCTGCTTGAAAAATACACTCACTTTATACCAATATCCTCAAAACCTTCAGGCATTTCTATAACAAATCTAAATTCAAAATCTCGTAAAAATCAATAAGAAATTGTGGCCCATCCTGGAGCAAAGTTGTTCTCCCTCTGTGGACCTGTGAAATCTAGGAAAAAATGTTTTCTTCTTCCAAAATACAATGGTAGGACAGGCAAAAGCTAGACATTCTCATTCCAGAATTGAGAAATTGGCAGGAACATATATTTTTTTCATCAATTTGAATCTTATAAAATTTAATTTTTCAGAATTCCTGTGTTTACAGGGAAGAAACTTATAGCAATACTCTAAATTTTGTGTAATCCAAGTCCAAAGTGGCTTATTTTCAATCTCAAAAATTATCAGCATACATCTTCTATATCTGATGTATCTTTTCAGGCATTTTGAGATAATAAAAGAAAAAATTCTTTTATCTGGTAATTTGTTTTGATTACTCTCTCATTGCAAGCAAATATTATCCCTCCTATTTAAAATTTGTCATTTTCTGAATGATGGAGAAAAAGAAGAGCTTTTGTCACAATTTTAATTTGGACACATTCATATTTAGATTCCTATTAAGCAGTGAAATAGAGATGTCAAGTACATTTTTGAACATGAGCCTAGATATTTATTCAAATGCATGATACTGAATTGTATCATCTTAGGAAATAGCACAGATAGAGGAGAGAAAAGAACCAAAGACCAAGACATGAAGGCGGTCAACAGAAGTTTGGTTGAGGGGGAAAAAATATACTATGGGAAAAGAGAGAAGAGGTTGGTTGAAAATTATCAAGGCCTTTCTGTATTGCTTGAGATTACCTTTGGAGTAAAAGGATACCTTGTTTGAATCAAACATTTCAATGGGTCTTCATTTTTCAAAGTTAAAATCAAGATCCTATTCAGGAATGTTCAATAGGATGCTAACTGCTCTGCATAATGACATAAAAAAGTCCTTTATTGTGTTCCTTTTAATAGGTAACATCTTCCAAACGTGATTGCCTTTAGGAACTTTTTCCCCCTGATATCGATTTGTATTTCACTGTCTGTGTAAATTGTTATTAAAGGCAATTGTATTCTCTCCAGGAGGTTAGAAGCAGAGCCATAGGAAATATAGCTTATCATGAATATGTATTATTGTGGTGCACTGGAGTTGACCAGAGTGGTAATATCAAAATCTCTAGATTTTTGTATTTTTTACTATATTCTTTGTATGTTAGAACTTCCAACGGAATAATTCAAGCTCCATGAAGTGTGCTATTGCTGATCATTCTGTTTTAGTGGGTTTTTTTTCCTAAAAGAAGTGACCATTCCATCTGTCAACTTAAAGAGACAGTTACAATTCAGGGCTGTGATTCCTTGATGATGGAAGCAATTGGTAATGGGGCAGTAGGTAACAGTGATGGCTAATAGACTTAGAGACCTGAGAAAGATATCTCAAAGGAATTAATCCCCAAACTGGAATTTGACTAGGAAGAAGTGGCAGGATGAAGAGGGTTTGGACAATGCTCCTAGTAGAGGCAAAAGTACATACAGATTCCAAAGGCAAGTGTGATTAGAGAAATGAGGAGTTATTAGTGAAAATGAGGAAAAGAAAGAATAGTAAAACTGAATACTTGGGAAAGCACCACTAAAAAATTGGAGCTGTCAGAAAAGCAGGGCTAATACCAGAATATCTATAACACTATAACAATATAGCACATTAAATTTGGGAATTTACTTTTCTCATTATAATTCCTTTATTTTGTTTTCAATAATAATGTTTAAATTACTGAGAAATATGAAACAACACTGCAGAGATGGATAATTGAGGTACAATGCATATAAAGTATGTACCAAATACAGACTTAGTTAAGAAGAGACTTTATTCTAAAGGATTATTGCAAAAGTGAGGGAAGGGACTATTGCAATATGGTGAATGTTCTGAGAGTAAGATCTGCAAGCATTTTAAAGATCAGGCAAAAACTGAATTTTCTTTTATAGAGAGGAGTGAATAAGGTTAGAAAAAATTTGTGTGGTGAAATGGAATGAAATGGTAGCATAATTGGATATTTGATCAGGAATATTTTTCCCTTAGGTCAATTCTTGCTTTGGAGTTTCCCTTAAGAATACATTGCATGCTGGCTCAGGCTGTGAGTGGGTCAAAGTTTAGGGGGCCTGGGAGGAAGGAGAGACGCTTACTAAAGTTTGGTCAGGTTAGGTATTTTTCCAGGTTTATTGGTGGTTTCAACAGTTCACCTAATGATTTAGGAGGCAAAAAATGGGCATTGGAGTGTCTGTTTGGTATTTGGATAGATAAATGAGTGGGGCATCCATGAGATTAATCTAAATCATATGTAAGCCCTAAGAAAAGGATGGTTCTTTGTAGTAAACCATTTCCAGAACACAAAGCAGAATATTCTTTAATTGTTGCTATTACAGAAGCATAAAGCCCAAGTAATTTTCAATATTGGCATGGGTTAAAAGAAAATGATAGACAAATATGAACAAAGAAAATGCATTTTTACAAGAGCCAGAATTGGAAACCCCTATGCTTAGGTGAAAGACCAGGACTATGAATCTCAGGGAAAGGAATGTCCTGAAGAACTAAGTTTCTTGATAGGATCAAAGAACAACTTTTTCTGGTAACATGGATTCTACAAAATAAAAATGCATGGTTAAGAAAATAGTCAGATGGAACTTAAGCTTTCAGAAGTAAACAAGCATGGTTTATAAAAAGGGGCAGTGCACAGTAATCAGAGTGGCTCTTGAATGAAGTGTATTGAATGGATTATCTAATTAGGCATTGATTTGGTTTAGCATGTCTCTCAAGATAGGCTGGGATAAATCAAGATAGCCAACAGCACTAGTATCTCAGTGCCTCAAAATTAAAATTAAAATTAAAAAAAGATTTATTTTTTGCTCATGCTTATGTTCATTATGCTTCACAAGGAAGATTCTTCTTTCTCATATAACCTCATAGGTTAATGGAGCAGCAGCTATTAAAGAAGAATATTCTGGATAATCTCAAGCTGGCAATTAAATGTTCCAGCCCAGAAGTGACACAAATCACCTCAGATAAAACTCACGGATCAGAACTTTTCAAGGCCTCACCCCACAGAAGAGGACCAGGAAGTATAATCCTACAAAGAAGAATGCAGTTGGAAATACTTGGTCAACAGGGTTAACATTGACTATAGTTTACCAAATATTTAGTTTACTCTCCCTCCTGCAGTCATGTGAGAGATGCCAGTCTTATTTAGCCATAGCATCAAGCTCAAATCCTAGAATCTCTTTATGATGTGTGATAGTTTCTATTTCAGGTGGTGCTGAGAAATCCCTCCTTTATGTCTGAATGTGGTATAACTTGATAAATGGTATATCTGCTAAAATAACAAGTAATCTGCCTGTACACATCTGATTTGTGGTGGTAGTACAGGGAGAAGATATCCACAATATACATTCAGAAGGGAGAAAATTGATGACACACAATAGTAGATGCTTGTTATTATTTCCATTAGATGGACATTATGAGTGTCCCACTCTGTGGGGAAGAGGATTATTCCCGGTTGAGAGGAGCCTCTTGGTTCATTATTGTCTGCAGCCCTTGATTCTGCTCTCTGGAGGAGCTTCTTTGTTTTCCATTTTCTCACATGGTCATATCTGAGGTAGAAATTGAATAATATGTCTTCCTGGGTGTTGAGCAGTAATCTCAGCTTTTTTTCATGCCCACATGAAAGTGGAATAAGAGTGCTAGGACCACTTCAAGCCCCAAATTGTTTATTTTTTTTTCAGTTCTTGCCAGCACCATTCAATAGAAATACATTATGGGCCACTTACATCAGTTTAAAATATTATAACCTCATTTTAAAAATAGTTAAAAGAAATAGGTGAAATTAATTTAATTACTGATTTTATTTAACCCAAATATGCACAATATTATATTTCGTATGTAATGACTATAAAATAATGAATGAGATTTTTTTTTATTCTGTCTGTAAGGACCACTGTACATTTACAGTTATAGCATCTGAATACTAATTCTAAATTTGCAATAATTAATTAAATGTAAGAGCTCTTCCAAACAACAAAGTTACATTTAGCAGAAAAATATTTAACTTGTGTCAAAAGTTAGATTTAAATCAATCACAATAAAATTAAAAATTCAGTTATTCATTTTACTGGCCACTTTTCAAATAATCAATTGCCCTATGTGGCTGTTTGAAATTGTTTTATGAATCCCAAAAAGTGAAAGCTTATGTTTTTAAACCAATCTATTCCCATGGGTGTGATACTCCTTGATTGCATTAAATTAATTGGAGGTCCTTTATTAGATTACTTGATGAGATCACTTTAGGGTTTTTGTTTGGACTACACAGTGGGGTCTGACTCAGATTAAGTCTCCATCCCCTTGCTGAGTCTGTTATAAACCCAGAAACACAGAGAGAGGCAGACAAATGCAGGAAGAGTAAGCCACCATATTCTACCTTGCCATATGAGAGACTTTTTCACCCATAGCTGAGCTGCAAAGAGAGAAGCCCCACTATGAGACTTAAAGGAGCTAAGGCCCAAAGAAAGAGAGAGAGGAGGCCCATAAGAGACAAGCACTATGGCATGATTCCCTATAGCAGCAGAAAGGAAGAGACCTCAGCAGAGATCTTCCACCCTCTTGCTATGCAATGTGGTAGCTGACTTTGGTAAGAAAACACTTTTATGGTGCCCTGGTTCTGACGTCTTGATTAGAACTATGAGTTTTTACCCCAAATAAATACCATTTATAAAAGCCAACCCATTTCTGGTACTGAGCATTGGCAGCCCTTTGGCAAATTAAAACACCCTATGTAGCTAGAGGCTACCATATTGGAGAAAGCACATCCAGATCCATAGTTTCTTTGATAGTTCAACTTTTTCAAAATCTTTAGCCTTCTTATTTATTTGAATCTATTAATTTTTAGGTAATACAATCACAGTCCCTTGCTAATCATGTCTTTTTCTCTCCCCTTTTCCATGGCTTAAATATTTCCATATTATCTTTAAAAATTATACTTTTAGTTTCTTTTCACTGGGCTACTTTTGTCCAAGGGAAAAGGTTCATAGGAAGGCAACTAAATACTTTCAGACATTTTAACAATAGCTGTGTTAGGTGAATGTGATAACCACTGTGGACTGGGAGACAGTGCAAACTACAATGTAAACTATAATCCATGCTGTGTAACAGTGCTCCAAAATGTATTCATCAAAAGCAATCAATGTACCACACTAATGAAAAAAGTTGTTGATGTGGGAAAAGTGGGAGGTATGGGGATGGGGTATACGGGAACCTTCTATATTTTTTAATGTAGCATTCTGTATGATTCTCTTTTAAAAATAAAACTATATTAAAAACAAAACAAAACAAAACAAAAGAATAGCTGTGGCAGCCAAAATATTCACTTGAATCTTGCAGCATTTATCATTCAGGGCTGCTTTAGGTTTTTTGTTTGTTTGTTTGATCTCCCCCACTTTGTGCTTTTTGTGTGCTGTCTGCTCTCTGTGTCCATTCACTGTACGTTCCTCTGTGTCTGTATTTATTTATTTCCCCTCCCCTCCTTGTGGCTTGCTTGCTGTCTGCTCTCTGTGTCCATTCACTGCGGGATCTTCTGTGTTCTCGCTTGTCTCCATTCTTTTTGTTGCGCCACCTTGCTGAGTTGGCTCTCTGAGGCGTCTGTGGGTTGGGCGGTGCTCAGTGGCGCTCCCCAGTGTGCAGGCAAGGCTGCCTTCACAAGGAGGCTTCAGGATGAGAACTGAGGGCCTCCCACATGGTAGACAGGAGCTCATCTAATTGAGCCACAGCTGCTTCCCAGGACTGCCTTTGTTTTGTTGTTTATGAGTTAATGGTGGAAAAAAAACCTGCTTCTTAGAATCCTACAAACCTCTGAATTTCTGGATTCTTTCTTTTAATTTTCAATCTGCTTATAAACCATCCAAATATGTTTTAAGCTCATCCTTTTCTTTCATTAATTTGTCAACTACAGTCAACAAACACTACTATCATTTTATTTTCCAACCTCTTTTCTAGAGCTTTAAATTCATAATATATATTGTATTACAATAATAACAGATCAGAATTTGACTATTTTGTTTCTGTTTAATATGGATTGCCAGCCTCTAGCTTACTATCACAGTTTCACCACCTGAAGCCCGCCCATAAATCAATACCACATATATTAATTCAGGGATCTTTCATGTAACAATTACCCATTACTTAATGATAATATAGGCTAGTTTATGCTGAATCAAGTCAACACACCCATATCCCGGTGACTTGAAACAGCAAAGATTTATATTTCATTCATGCTACTTGGCCTTCACAAGTCTGCCTATAGATAATGTTTTCATAATCATTTAGGGATCTAGGTTGAAGGACTAACTACCAACTCAAACATTACTTGTTGCCATGCCAGAAAGAAAGAAAGAGTACTATATAGGATTTCATACCCACAATTAAATTCTCTGGCTAGGAAGTGCTATAGGTCACTTCTGCTCAAAATATATATATATATTTTCTTTTCCCAGAAAAGGAGGGTATTGTGTGATCCTAACATGTGCCCAGAAGATTTGGGTCAGAAATACTTGGTGACTAACATTAATGAATATGATGGTTATTGTGGTAACAGGATTAGACAAAGAGAAGGAAACTATGAGATATGTGTCTTTGTCCTAAATATGGGAGAATTATTATGAGGAGATGTATTCACCAAATGCAATGAATGTCTCATGATGATGGAGAAGATTGTTGTGGGGGGAGAAGGGCTGTATTCAGGTGTAATTATCTGTGTATGTCTATTTTTTATTGTTTTATTTTTATTTTTGTCTTTATTTTTTTAATGTTACATTCAAAACATATGCGGTCCCATATACCCTCGACCCACCTCACCCCACTCCTCCCCCCACAACAACAATCTCCTCCATCATCATGAGACATTCATTGCATTTGGCGAATAAATCTCTGAGCACCGCTGTACCTCATGCTCAATGGTCCACATCAAAGTCCACACTCTATCACGTTCCACCCAGCTGGCCATGGAAGGGCATACAATGTCTGGTAACTGTCCCTGCTGCACCACCGGGGACAACTCCAAGTCCCGAAAATGCCTCCACATCTCATCTCTTCCTCCCATTCCCTATGCCCAGCAGCCACCATGGCCACTTTCTCCACACCAATGCCACATTTTGAGAGTCATTCTTTTTTTTTTTTTTTTTAATATTTATTTATTATTATTTTTTTTAATTACAATAAAAAAAATATATGAGGTCCCATTCAACCCCACCGCCCCCGCCCCCCACTCCCCCCACAGCAACACTCTCTCCCATCATCGTGATACATCCATTGCACCTGGTAAGTTCATCTCTGAGCATCACTGCACCCCATAGTCAATGGTCCACATCATAGCCCAGACTCTCTCACGTTCCATCCAGTGGGCCCTGGGGGGATCTACAGTGTCCCGTAATTGTCCGTGAAGCACTATCCAGGACAACTCCACGTCCCGTCATTCTTAAGAAGATGGTTTCTTCTCCTTGCGGCCTCATGAGGGCCCACCCTTTCCACAGGCTTGTCCAATGGCCATTTTCTTGGTTCTGCCCTCATCAAGCATCCGGTGTTGACCAAGCTCTAGATCTCACCCTCCAAGAGCATTATATTGACTACCAGACTTTATCCAATCTTTGGGAAGTAGTCTTAACCCCCCTGTACAATGAAGTGAAGACAACATTCTTACTAATCTTTGGCATACTGGCTCAATGCTCTCAGAGCAATGAGTTGACCACCTGACCTTCATAATCCACAGGGAACAAGTACACCCCTCTCAGACATATGTGGTTATGATCTTAATCTCCCTAATCCTTGGGGAATGTGTTCCATTCTCTCTCTACCCTGGGGCAGCAACACTCCTCCCAAACATTAGGTGGGAACATCCTGGGGCAAACTACTGGGGCTAACTCACCCTCTCTGTACCAACAGGTGTGGTTCCTCTCTTGGACCAAGGTGATGTTTTAATTTTATATCTCAGTTTCCATAGTTTTCCTCTTAAACCTGTTTCTCCTTCAATCTCTCCTTTCTATGTCCCTTTTAGTCCAAGCTGACAATGGTTTTGTATACACAGTTCTCTCAAAAAGCTTTTTGGCCTAGCATGCAAGAAGCAGAGGTCTAAGCCATCAGACAGTAAGATTTTCCACAAGTTCTTCCAAGATAACTACATCTTAAACCCTGAAACAAGTTCCTAGTTTAGTTAAGTCCTCAAATGGTGCACTATCATTTGGGAGCTTGACTTCCAGAGGCTTGGAATTTCCAGAATCAGTTTCTGTTTTCTTTGTACTCAAAAGTTCAGTCTTCATCTTATCTTGCTCATCTAGTGTTTTGCTACAAGCTTCAAGGAGAAACCTAACTGCATTCTCCAAGTTTATTTTGGAAAGTCCTTTAGCTAAATTCCCAGGCTTACCATTTTCAAATTCTCCCTTCCATAAAATCTTACTAAGTCCTCTATGACTTTTTTTTTTTTTTTGGCTTTTAACAATGAGAATTTATTTGTTTACAAGCTTACAGTTTTGAGGCTGAGAAAATGTCCAAAACAGGCATTATCAAGATAATGCTTTCTCCCAAAAGACGGGCTGCCAGCGATCCTGGACTACTCCGACACATGCCAAGGTACATGGCAGCATATAATGTTCTCTCCCTTCTCTTCCGGGTTAACTTGCTTTCAGTTTGTTGCTTCCATGGTTTTTTTCCTCTCTCACGCTATATTCATCCCATTTATAAAGGACTCCAGTAAGAGGATTAAGACCCATGCTGGGCCACGCTTTAACTGAAGCAACCTAATCCTTAAAACACAGATCACCTTTCCTTTGTATTCCGATAATAGTTTCATCATTTACTTCTAAGTCCTCATAAAAAGTCTCTTAAGAGTACATATTACTATCAACAGTCTCTTCAAAGCACTGTAGGTCTTTTCTACCAAGCATCTCACAATTCCTCCAAAAAATATCCCTTACCCTTTTATAAAACCATTCCAGCATTTTGGTAATTGCAAAAGCAAAACCCTACTCCTAGTATACCGAATTCTGTATCGGTCAGCTAAAGGAGTGCTGATGTAAAATAGGAGAAATATCTTGGCTTTCTTAAAGAGTTTTTATTTGGGTTAGAAACTTACAGTTACCAGGTCATAAAGCTTAAGTTACTTCCCTCACAAACATCTGTTGCCATGTGTTGGAGCAAGATGGCTGCTGACATTCAGCCTCCCTCCTTCTCTTAAGGCTCCATGGTTCCAGCTTCTTCCACTATCAGCTGTAGGTCATCAGGTTCTCCAGGCTTTGTCTCTCTCTCTCCCTGGGACTTGATTCTCTCCATGGTCAGGTTTGCTTGTCTCCACAAAGTCAGCTATAGACTATCAGGCAAATGACTCTTGTCTCTTCCCAGGGTCTCTGCCATGTCTGTGGAGCTGTCTCTATTCCTCTGTGTTCTTCCTCTGTGCATTTACTTCCTGGCCTCCAGTTCAAAACTCCATTCTCTCCTTTCTCTGTGGTGTGGTTTCTATGAGGTGAGCGGGGATGCAACATCCTACTCATGTTGCCCAATCAAAGTCATAGTCATTATTTAACCAAGTAAAAGTGAAACCTCTGAATCCATATAATCTAATATGCCCAGAAGAACAGACTAGTTTACAAACATAATCCATTATCTATTTTTGAATTCATAAATAGTATCAAACTGCCACAACAACTATATATTCAACTCCTACATACTCTTCTAGTATTTGTCCAAATCATTCCTTCTTAAAGAAATCTTAACACCATATTTAAATGCAACTTTAACAACCCAGTGCTCTCTTACCCTGCCCTATTATTTACTATTGTGTCAATCAAGTTCTCACATACAATCTGACTACCTTCATTTACTATGTTATTATTTTTTCTTCTCTGGTATAATGTCAACTTCATAAAGGTAGTTATTTTTGTATTTTGGCCTCTTTTTTGTTTTCAATGATGTATTTTAGGAATCTGTAAGACAAGTAGGCACTCAATAATAATTATTTATGGAATGAATGATGGTATTTTAACATCTGTTAACTTTTTTCTTTGCAGCCTGGCTTGGTCTGGGAACAAAAGTAAGCCTTATTTACCTTTGTTTCAGCTGAGGATGAACAGGGTACAAAGATCAACAAACAGATTTGGCCAAGAAGTCTGAAATGTTGTGTAAAATATATTACACACTTGCCTTTTTATGTATGTGGAAAAAAGATTTTATAAAGTATAATAATTTTTAAAATTGATGAACTAAATTCCAGCTTTGAGTAAAATTGAAATCTAAGCATTTTTATAAACCTTAAAGTGTTATCTATGTTTTATTTTTGGTACAGATGTTAAGGAAGAATTGTTTCATTACCTTCAACTAGCTATACATTTAAGAAAGGTTATATTTTGCAAATTATTTGCTAAAATTTATAATCCTAATTTATTTGTTTTTATTATTTTTGCACCCTCTCAAAAGTATAAATTTTTTAGCTCTATAAACCTTTTCAGAAAATTCTAATGAAAGTACTGAGCTTAATCATCTATACTGTCTAATTTTATTTCCTTCCTTTCTTCCTTCTTTCCTTCTTTCTCTTTCTCTCCTTCATCTCTATCTTCCTTTCCTATCTTTCTTCCTTCCGTTGTTCTTCCTTCTTTCCTTCCTTTCTTCCTTCTTTCCTTCCTTTCTTCCTTCCATCATAGTTTGCAATATTTTTCATCAACATATTAAGTGGCTGAATTAATATGACTTTTCTCATATGTTAAAGAGTTTATATTTTCTTTAGAACACTTAGGGCATAATAATAGTATGAGAAAATAAAAGAGATGACTGTGGTAGCAAAACTATGACTCAACTGATTAGAAATATGTATTATCTGAAGAAAAAAGGCCTTGAACCCAGCTACTTGAAAGTATATAACTGATCTGTCCTGTTTAAAATGCATTGTTGATTCTCTCTTGAAAACTTACAAATAGGTATAAATTCCTCAACATTTATATCAGACTACCTACTCCAAACCTCAGGTACTCTTTTATTATTGAACTTTTTATACTTTATTTAGATTTTTTTGTTAGCATACAAAATCTCCATAATATACTACTTTGTAATTGACTATGTTGTTTTCTTGTCTAGAAGTATTTCTAGGATCAAAGTTTAATTTTGCATACTGCTAGAAATTAAGTCTAGCTAAATGGAATATTTAAAATTCACTTCTGAAATAAATGTAAATTTATATCACTATATAATTGTTTGGTTAGTTTTGTGCAAAATTCAACTTCTCTACAATAGTACCAAAAATAATTATTTATATATATATATACATTTTACAAGCTAGGTGCAGAATCTGTCTTTTGAAAACTATAAAACAATGATGAAAAAAGTCAAATAAGAAAAATAAATGGATAGATATACTCTGAAGACATTTGTCCTACCCCAAATAAATACCCTTTATAAAAAGCAACCAGTTTCTGTTACTTTGCATCAGAACCCTTTTGGCTGACTAATAAACTAAGTAAAAAGGAAGTGGGTAGTATTGGCAGAAGGATAGACACATAGATCAATGGATCACATTAGAAAGTTCAGAAGTAGATCCACACAAACATGACCGATTGATTTTTTACAAAGATGCAGAGATAATTTAATGGAAAAAGAATATTTTTTTCAACAAATGGTTCTGGAGCAGCTGGACTTCTCCAAGCCAAAACAAATGAAACTCAACCTTAAACCTTATACTCCTTAAACTTTATACAAATTTAACTCAAATAGACCCATAGACTTAAATGGAAAGTGTGAAACTATAAAAATTTTAGCAAAAATTTTTGTGACCCTGGTTATGCAAAGCTTAACCTAGATATGACACCTAAAGCATAATAATAAAATCAAATTGAGAAATTGAACTTCATCAAAATTTGCAGAGTCTGTAAAAGACTCTGTTAAGGTGAATTAAAATAAAAGACACAGACTTGAAAAAAATTGTTAATCACATATCCAATAAATTAATTGTATCTAGACTATAAGGACTCGAAAACTCAACAATTAGAAAACAGATTAACCAAATAAAGAGTCGGCAGAAGATTTTACCAGATACTTCATAAGAGAAGATATACAGATGGCAAATAAACATAAAAATATTCATTTCATTAGTCAATAGGGAAATGTAAATTAAAACCATACTGGGAAACTTCTGTACACTTTACTAAAGTGGGAAAACAAACAAATAAACTGAAGTACTAAGCGCTAGAAAGAATACAGAACAACAGAGTATCTCATGCATTGCATGTCAATATGCAAAATGGTTTAGCCACTATGAAAAACACTGTGGCATTTTCTTATAAAGTTAAACATATACTTCCTATGTATTACAGCAATCTCACTCCTAAGTATTTACCAAAGGTAGATGAAACTTGTGTTCAAGCAAATACCTCTATGAATGTAACAGTTTCATTCAGAATCCATAACAACAGGAAATAACCCAAAAGTCGCTTAACTGGAGACTAGATAAGGAAGAAGTAATACATCAATAATGAAATGCTACTCAATAGTAACATTAACAACAATAAACTATTGCTACTCAGAGTAAAGCTATTTATAGTAAGAGATTATATATGTATTGCTAATAAGACAAGAATACCTTTTAAACCACAGTAGGGGGGGTACTGGGTTCCTGGCCAGTGGTGCTCTGTCGTGGTCCCTAGGGGAGCAGCGACAGTCTCCCAGGTACAGTGGTGGGGACCGGGAGGGAGTGAGGGTTCAACAGTGAGCCCCAGATGCTAATGACTATGCTTGTGAGCTGATAAACCCAAAATAAGAACAAGGCCTAGAGCAACTTTGTGCCTGGGAATTTCCTTCTGTCAGCCTTCATGTTACTCAAATGTGGCCAGTCTCGAAGCCAAACTCAGCATGTAAATGCAATGCCTTCCCCCCAGCGCGGGACATGACACCCGGGGATGAGCCTCCCTGGCAACGAGGGACCACTATCAACTACCAACTGATGATGCAACTGGAAAATGACCTTATATGGAAGGTTCAATGCGGATCAGCAGAATATCCATGTCTACATAAAATACCATGACTTTAAAATGCTGTTTGACCTAAAGTAAGGGGGAAATGGAAAGGAGAAATGAGTTTATATGGCTACGAGTTTCTAAAAAAGAGTCTGGAGGCTGGCAGAAGGTTTGCCCTCATGCACAACTGAGCAGAGTCAGAGAGACAGATAAAGCAGATACAACCCCCAGATATTGGTTCCTTTGAGGGCTAAAGAGACCCATGGGAGTTATGGTCATGGCCGATGGGGTTAACTACCAGGGCAGATGGCCCCTCTTTGGAAATGGTGTTTATGTGTGATGAATCTGGACTCAGATGGGATCTCCCTTCATAAGACTTTCATGCTAATGTGCTGGAGGTGCAGTTAATGTTGGGGTTTAAGATATATTTAGGGGATTTGAATCTCTGGACAGACAATGTGATAGCCAGGCCCTGAGCCTCAACAGACTCCAGCACCTACAATCTGATTTATTGGACTTACCACACTCAGCTAAGATGGAGTTGAAGAAGGACAACCACCACACCATGGAGCCTAGTGCGGTCACCCCTCGGGCTGAAATGTGGTTTGCTGGCCTGGCAGGGGAGCGGCCGCGGTAGGCCTAATTCCACTGCCCCCATAATAGGGTGGCTGGTCGGACTCACCGCCACCCCTGAAGGAAGCTCGGCATGGGCGCAGAGTGCCCTCGGGTCTCCCCTTCTCGGCAGCCATGCTTCCACGGCCGCCCCTCCTCCCAGATGGCGCCACCCGATGCCTTGTGGGGCGGCACCCTTCTTCTTCCTTCTCCCTGCGCAGGCGCAGGGCAGAAAATTCCAGTCTGCCCTTTTCCCCTCCCCCGACAGCAGCAACAGCCAGGTGTGGGCGGAAAAATCCAGCCCGCCCTTTTCCCCTCCCCCGACAGCAGCAACAGCCAGGTGTGGGCGGAAAAATCCAGCCCGCCCTTTTCCCCTCCCCCGACAGCAGCAACAGCCAAGCGTGGGCGGAAAAAACCAGTCTGCCCTCCACCCCAGCAACAGCAGCCACCAATCCCTAAACCCTGCCCCTTCCCCCAGCAACAGTGACAGCCAATCTCTAACCACCACCCCTCCCCCATCCAGTACCGCCCACTGACCTTTCGCCGGCAACCAATCAGAACAGGGCGTGGCTTCGACCAATCAGCCTTCCCCAGCCCCTATAAAACTGTTGCCTCTCCCTCAGTAAAGTGGACTTGCGTGTTTACCTTGTCTCCGCGGTAGTTCTTCTGCCGTGCGCCCTCCAGTCCTGAGAGCCCCCGACAAGGGCCTGGCCTCCCTTGTCCCCAGTTCGTCGCCTGCTTCTCCGGGCGACCCCTTCGTCGCCTGCTTCTCCGGGCGACCCCTTCGTCGCCGGCTTCGCCGGGCGACCCCTTCTTCGCCGGCTTCGCCGGGCGACCCCGTCAGCCGAACCGCGCAACCCCTTGTGAGACCGATCCCTCGTCTGCTGCCGGACCGACCCCTCGTCCCAAGTGGGACTGACCCCTCGTCCCAAGCGGGACCGACCCCTCGTCCAGAGCTGGACCGACCCCTCGTCCGCAGCCAGACCCCACCTCTACCGACTGAGCAAGCCGCCGCAGCCTAGAGTGATTACAACTGAAAATGGGAGGATTGCATCCAGCATCCAGGTGGAATCTGAGCCTCCTCTTGACATAGAGGTGCAATGGACACAACCAATCCAATGTCCACATAGAAGAGGTGGCATTGGATTGGGAAAAGTGGACATAATGGACAAAGGGTATGGGGAAAGGCAGGAAGAGATGAGAGGTGGAGGCGTCTTCGGGACATGGAGCTGCCCTGGATGGTGCTTCAGAGGTAATCACCAGACATTGTAAATCCTCACAGGGCCCACTTGATGGAATAGAGGAGAGTATGGGCCATGATGTGAACCAATGTATATGAGGTGCAGAGGTGCCCAAAGATGTACTTACCAAATCCAATGGATGTGTCATGATGATGGGAACGAGTGTTGTTGGGGGGGGGAGAGGGGGGGTGGGGGGGTGGGGTTGAATGGGACCTCACATATATATTTTTAATGTAATATTATTACAAAGTCAATAAAAAATAAAAAAATAAAAAAATAAAATAAAAATAAAAAAAATAAAAATTTGAAATGAAAAAAAAAATAAAAAATAAAAAAAAAAAAGAATACCTTTTAAATCTTATGAAGTTAAGGATATCTCTGATCTGATCACTTAGAAATGGAATTTTATAACTTCATTTAATGAATATTAAAACTCACAGTGTCCTCATATACTCTATAACTTTTTAGTGAGGTAATAATTCTTTTAACCTCTAATTAGAAAAGAGAACTAGATATTGAACTTTTCAGAATTCCCCAAAATGTAAGAGACCCAGTTTATATAATAGACCCTGGATGCTTAGCAAGAGATAACTCCATCAGTAAATGTATGTTAATCTGGCAACGTACATGGATATAAGCTAAAAATATTTCTCTATTTTAAAGTACCATTAGTCAGAATCCCACATTAAAGTAGTCTCTTATTTATTTGGGTACAGGATGTAAGTACCCACAATTTAATGGTTTCTATTATGTTAAAGCAGACTAAGCACACCACTCATGTTACACATCTGAAGGAGCTGACATCTATTGCTAGGATATACACTTAACATCCAGAATATTATCTGCTACCATAATAGTAATAATAAATACCCATAAAAAACATAGTCAGTGTCAAAAGATGGAGAGAAAGAAATATCAAATGTCTCCTAGGAGCTAGGTTCTGTGTAAGGGAGACTGACATTATCTAAAGTAATCTTTGTAAGATCTTTATTCAGTAATTTAGTGCCTATTTAAAAAATGTGGAAATTGAAGTTCAGAAAGTTAATTTTGTTCAAATTCACATAGCTAGTAAGTGTTGGAGCTGAAAATCTATACTGCATTTTCACTCCTATCTCAGAGACAACCTTCCTAATGTGCAGACTCTGAAGAATATCTGCACAATGTCACAGCAAATCAATTTAGTCAATTTTATGTAACTAGGAGTAAAGGGTTGCAAATGGCATGGTAAGACTTTTTGACAACCTATGTATTAATATATAATGAGACAAACACTGAATTTTTTTAACTGAATTGTACTGGTAAAACTTAGGCACAGCCTTTCACATCTAAAGAAACATTTTTACTATATATTTCAAGATATAACTGTTTTAAACATAGTCTCATTTCAAGCTAACTATTCTTCTATTCAATGGATAAAATTCAACAAAAAGTCTGAGTAATTATGAGTAATTAACACTAAAACTATCTTATTTAATTTTAGAAAGTATTCTATTTTTTAAGTCTTGTTCCACCACATATTGCTGATGTCTATCTCTTTTTCATAGTGAGAGACTGAACTGACTGCCAAGAAAAAGAAGAGAGATTACAGGAAGAAAAAAAGAGTTTTATAGTCTTATAAACAGCATTTATAAGTCTGAGTTTTAACAGTAGAATAAATAATTACCTATTGGGAATGGAAAGAGGTAATAAAATATGTCTAACTACAAGCTATTACATTTCCTTTTTAGAGTTTATATAGTCAGGATTAGCTAGTTTAATTTTTTATGTAACTACTCATAACTGAAGGCTTAATCACTTTTACTAGCAAAGACAAAACCATATAAGGTTATTTTTGGGAATTGAGGCACCATGAGACGCCTGCTATTGCTAGGTCTACTATATATTTGAGATGTTTTCATTTACCATGCTCAAGTATTTTTTTTTTCTTGGTTAGCAAATGTGACAGGGGCATCTCCAGCACAGATGTGAGTGATCCCATCCCCAGAAGGACCACAGCACTAATAGTAACAGTATTTGGTGAGAGCGAGCCATGCATCAGAAAGTTTAACACGTGTCATATGCATTGCCTTATTTAACATTTACATCAACTCTAGAGGTATATGCTATTTTAATCTGATTCACTTTTAAGAAAATTGCAGGTTAGAGAAGTTAAATTATTTGCAAAGGGGGTAGGTATCAGAACATAAATTCACACCAATGATCTTATTTCTAGTACCTGAGTTCCTAGTTTCTTCTCTATTCTTTAAATATAGTTCACCTTATTTATATGTATGATTTAGAATATGATTTTGAAAATTTTCTTAAAATGCCTTTTATATTTAGTCATATTTTAAAAATATATAAGTTTCTTATTTCAGAGAGACAGACTAGTTTAAAGATTAGGAAAACTTAAAAGCTTATTGCTATTTAGATGAATGAATTTCTTTCTCTCCCATAATTTTATTGATATGGTAACTTGTGGCTGCAAAGAAATTAATATCACTTTTCCACACTTGTATAATAAATTATGGAGCCAAGTTTAGATATTCTATTTCTTGCCCTAAACCACTATATTACAATTAACTTTACTAATGATCAAAAAAGATATGATGAAAACATATAAATATAATAAATGAAGTATATGGAGCATAGTTAATTTAGCAGAAAAAATGGTTATATAAAGTATGAATTGGGACATGAGTGACATATCTCTCCTTGGACTTATTGGTTCAGAGATTATTACATAAAAAGAGACACAAAATAACATTTCTACAGAGCAATGAAATAACCTGACTTAGGCTATCTGTGGTCAGTGGAAATTAGTGAAAGACCACCCAGATAAAGCAAATGGCCACTTAGGCCCTAAATGTACTCCTCAAATAGGGTATATCAGCATAGCTACAGCCAGGTTAATAAACATTCAACATGTTTTTGTATAGTCACACCAGTTATTAAAATATCGAAGTACTCCTATTTCCTTGGTAAATAGCCAATATTCTAAATGCCTTGAGGGTCCCTTCTTCCCAGTGGGTCTCTACAGTCCCTGTACCAGAACCTCTGCACTGCCATGTAAAACAACAAGAAATGAGAAAATACTGAGCAGTAGTTCACCTCCAGTGTTTCATATCTTGGTCCTTTGCCTGTGATCCACACTGGTTAGAAATTGCTGTCTTTAAAAACTCACTTTAATTGCTCAATGTGTTATATTTAGAAAATATTGATTATTTAGTTCTTTTAAACCACTATTAGACATTCTAAAGTAATTTAAGTTTACTTTAAGTCTTAACTAACCATTAAATCTCTCTTATAATACAGAAAAACAGTTATCACACATCAAGCATTTGAAGAGAACTACTACATGTATAATCATACCCTACACCCAATGCATTGACTGGATGGTGCACCAGAGGATAATTATGTGATACCTAAGATTTTTAATCTGAATAAAATCTTGCCATGCATTTTCCTACACTTCATGTATTTTTTAACATGTTTACAGTATAAACACCCTTTCAATTAAATGACATTAGAGTCATAGCTCCAGAAAAATGTCAGCTGATAGCATTCTTTATAGAGCATCACAGAAGAAGCTTCTTGGTTTTTAAAAGTTCAGGTTCCTCAGAATGTGAGCTGGATTTACTACAGAAAAAGGAAAATAGTTAAAGTTTTACCTTTTTACATCAAACCACATATTTTTATAAATACCAAAAATATGTATTCTGAACTTTACCATAATATGTGAAAAAAAGCTGAAGTACATAAATTGTTTCTTTTTCTTTAATATTTTGTTATGGTAGCATATATCATGGAAAAGTAGGTGAATTCTGTTATTAAGATGTTTTTGTTTTAATGTTATATGGTCAATGAAATATCTGTAGTCTTCCAATTGAGTATGATAAATACTTGGCCTTTTCAGGGTATGAGCTGAAAAAATTGCTTACACACTAGAAAAAGTTACTTAATGTTTTTTAAAGTATGTTTAATTAAAGTATTAAACATCACAAGAAGACAAACAGAGCTGGGATGAAAATATGAACTGTAAAGATGAGAAGTTTTTAAATTTGTAGAGAGTTAATTTCATAAAAACACACAAATGACAGGAAACAAATGGGATTTTCAAAATCATAGTTAAATGGCCTTAAATTTTGAGAACTGAAGTTTAATAAATTTTAAATCTACAATTCTTTCAGCTAACTGAAAAGAAAATAGGACTGCTTAATTTCAATTTTTCATTCTCTGAAACAAGAGTAAATTTCTGAAAATGTTTTGAAGAACAAGTCAAAGAGAAAATTATGTGACTCAATGATGGATTAATGAAAAATAAAGATTCTGATTATTGTTTTTGTAATATTATATGAAAATCATTAAGAAATTGCATACCACTATTGTTTACCTTCTTCTTTTTAACATACTGTTTAATTTTATTGGTAAATTTAATGCTTTTCTAGGTCTAGGAAAAAAAAATGTGTAGTTTCAGTAATTGAATGTCAGATGATTTGCATGCATCCTTAACTAAAATTAGATGTTTTATTTTCTTTTCTATTTGAAAAAAATGATTTTGACAAATTTAACTGCAAAAGAATTTATAAATAAAATGTAGTGAAATATTTCAGTTACATATACTTTTATAATATTTTGTAGTCTGTTGTACTAAAATAATACTTAGGAAATATACATTTTTTTTTTACAAAAAGGAGAGCATTATACATTAAGGAGTATCCCATAACTTCAATAAGATGTAACTGTTTCATTTCATTCCTTCTAGTTTTTAGTCTATGTGTATAAAGGATTTTTTTTGTTTTATTTGTTTACAGCTCGATCATCCTACATGTACAAGTATGTGTATTTACTTGTAACCAACATTTTCTCTTTATATCATCAACAATTCCCAATCTACTTTATATTTCTTCCAAATGCCACTGTAAAATACTACATATAAATACTGACTTGTTAGAATTTTTTTTATGGAAAGCAGAGAAAACTAAAATGGACATCAGCAAGTACAAGGAAAATCATTAACAGGCACAAAAATATTTTCATTGTCTTCCATATTGTCATCCTCATTCTCGACCCAACAGCTTTTCACAGATCTATCCTAAAAATGGATGCTTCCACATCTAATAAAAATAAAGTCCAAATGGGTCATGAACTTAAATGTAAAAAGTAAAACTGGATCATGAATTTAAATATAAATTATAAAACTATAAAAATCTACAAAAAGGAAAAAAACTTCAGGATATAAGAGTAGGCCAATATTTTTTTCCATTGACACCAAAACCACAACCCATAAAAGGAACCCTTGATAAATTATATGACATCAAAATTCAAAATGTTTGCTCTGTGAAAGACCAGATTAAGAGGATGAAAAGAAAAGCCACATACTGGGGGGAAATATTTTGTAGCCTCATATTCAACAAAAGAAAACTATCTAAACTACACAGAGAATTTGCAGCTCAGAAGAAAAAAAGAAAAGGCGAGGCAGAGAAAGGAAAGAAGGAAGGGAGGAAGGAAGGAAAGGAAGGACAGAGGGAGAGAAAGAGGGAGGGGAGAGAAAGAAAAAAGAAAACATACAATTAGAAAGTTAGTAAAATACATGAGCAGACATTTCTCCAAAAGAATAAATAGGTTGAAATAACCTCATGAAAGATATTCAGCATCATTAGGTAACAGTTTGACGATTTATTTAAAAAATAAACATGTAAATACTATAAAAATGAATAATTGCACTCTTATTTCCAATAGAGTGAATATTTATTCCAGAGAAGTGAAAATTTATGATAACACAAAACCTATGCATGAATGTTTACAGTAGCTTTACTTTTAATAACCAAACTGGAATTAACCCAAATGTACTTCAACAGGTGAATGTTTAAATCAGCTGTGATACACTGATGTCATACATTACTGCTCAGCAATGAAAAGACCTGCAGTTGATCCATTCAACAACTTGGATGAAACTCCAGTTATGCTAAGTAAGAAGCCCAATCTGAAAAAGTTAAAAACTGTATTATTCCATTTATACAATACCTAGAAATGACAAAATTATAGAAATGGAGAACAGATTATTGGTTGCCAGATGTCAGGGATGGGAAAAGGGATGAAGTATGAAGAAGATGGGGGTGATTATAAAAGGACAACACCAGGGGATCCTGGTGGTGCTGAAACTGTATCTTTACTGTTTCCATATCATTATCTTGGTTATGATAATTCACTATAGTTTTGCATGATGTTACCATTGGGGGAAACTGTATAATGGGTACACAAGATCTCTGTTATGACTGCCTTTGAATTTACAGTTATCTCACAGTAGAAATTTTAATTAAAATATTAAAAATGAACTGGATGGGAAAGGGAAGAGAAATAAATAAATAAAATAAATCTTAAAAAAATAAAATATTAAAAATGGATGCTCATACCTCATATTCTTAAACTACAACCACATCCTTATTTCTAGTGGAGAAGGAAATGTCTTTTCCTATTTTGAAGCAAGCAAGTTATCTTTCAGAGTTGCATTGGTTCTGGATGGCTTATTGGCCAATTCCAGAATCAATCATTTGTTTGGCAAAATGTATATGTTGATGAGTTTAAGTCAATCAGAACCTAATCCTTGGGAGAGAGTGGCCCATTCCTTATAAACCATAATCATAAGACAGAAGGAGTAGTGAATTTTAGGAGAATGAATTTTGAAAATAAAAACACTCAGCATATGCCTACTGCAGCCCTGAGCCATCAAATTAAAATCCTATGCTTAAATATTTTCTAATATCAGCTTATTTTAAATGAAGTCTTTGTAGATACTATTTTGTACCAATTTTCCCTATTTGGATTATGTATTTTGGAATGATTACTAGATTTGGCAGTGTTGGGCCAAAAATGCACACATTTTATCACTTTTGATTGACTAATTAATTCATTTATCAAATATTATTGACTGAGGATAAAAAAGTGCACAACTCTTCAAGGACAAAGAAGTAAGGGTCACGGCTGACAGTGTGACTCAGTTTGTTGTGATAGGGTAATTACAGGTTTCTTAGGGAGTAGACTAGAGAAGGACTAATAGTTATGATGAAAGAAGTGATTGATATCTGAGCTGAGCCCTTTTTTAGATGATTAAAGGTTGACCAAGGTAAAAGATGTTCTTCAAAGTAAACAACTGGACTGAAGTAAAGAGATAAGTGAAAGCAATGAAAGTTGGGCCTTGAACTTAGATTTGGGGGTTGTAGAATGAGAGATGGGGTAGAAGGATGGAGAAGAGGGAATAAGAAGCTCAGCAGGTAATTAAACATCAACAGAAAAGTAACTTCATGGTCTTGAAAACTTTTTAAGCAGTGTGCCATGCCAAAAGGGCAAAGGTTTTAGCTGGGAAGTGGCATGATCAAATTGCTTGGTGGCTGAATGAGGAGAATGTATCAGAGGGGAATAAGAACTAGAATTTGAAGGACAAATGCGAAGGTAATTGTGGTAATTCAAATAGCTATGATGACCAACTAAGCTAAAGTTGTGCCCTGGTCAGTGGAGAGGAATGGAGATTATAGAGACCCCTAGAAGGCAGAAGGAATTTCACTTACTTAATAGAAGAGGAAGCCTGGGGAGAGAGATTTAAAGGATGATTCTTAAATTTCCAAAATACTTTCTAAAAGAACATTATTTCATTGTTATTCTTATTTAGTATTTTTATTTTAAAATGTATTTAAAATAGCATCTTGGTGTTGCCTTAATTTATATTTTCCTAGTCTGACTCTGAGATAGAATGCTTTCTAATAAGCCTGTGAAGACATTTTTTATATTCCTTTATAAGACGACATCCATTGCCTATTTATCACTGAATCTCTCAGAGTCATATAATCTTAAAAAGTGTAAAAATATTTATTTCTTATTAAATTCCTATGACTTTTTTCCCAATCCCTTTTTTAAAAAAATGTGTCAGTATTCATCACTTGCATTTACTGATTCCCTTTAATTGTTGTAATCAAGCCAAGGAGTAAGCGTGCTGTATTATATGTTGCTGTTTGTTTGTTTGCTTTTAGAAGGCACCAGGGATTGAACCTGGAACTTTGTACATGGGAAGCAGGAACTCAAGCCACTGAGCCACAGCTGCTCCCCCCAATACAATTATTTATTCATTTTCTCAATCTATGTTTTCTATGTTTTCTTTTTTACCTTGTTTCCCATAGTTGATCAATGTGATCTTCCTTTTAGATTTTTCTGATCATTTCTAAACTCAGAAAGTGCTTCAAGATTTAATTTGTGTTAACTCATTCATTCATTGACTTACTCACCAATTTTGTTTTGTTTTTATTGTGTAACGGGAACTGTGCTAAGTCTTCAGAAAAACTTTCTTTACCTGCAAGTGAGAAATGTCTTTCTTATGCATAATCACAACACACCATCATGTCTCCACCATAAAGATGCTAATAATCCTTTCAGCATGACATTTCATGCACTAAATTGAAATAATCACTTTATGCTCCAAGTTCTATTCCAAATAAATGGAAAGCTAGTGGCAAAATAATTTTGGCACTGTCTCTACCTATAATTCTAAAAATCATGTGTATTTATTTCAATATTTTATATTGTTTCCAATGCAGACCCAAAACGCCTCCCATCAGTGACACCAAATTTTTCTTTATCTCTCAGCAAAATATAAACTATATTTCAGTGATATTTATGTATCTAAGATTGTTTTGATTTTATAGCTGTTTGAAAAACTATTTGGTAGAATTCTTGAATAACAATTGTTAAACTCAAAATTTGTTTGGGTGTTGTTCAAATCTGGTAGCACTTTAGGTTCTTTGGTACTTAAAACAAAACCATGGACTCTATAAATTAAATAAAAATGGATTTATGCAAAGTATAGAAAAGTAGCTAAAACTAAAGGTGCATCTGAGGAAAGTTATCGTCAAAGCTGTGCTGGAGATGTTAGCAGCAGCAGCACAGGGATATTCTCACCACAGTGCAGCCTTAAAACTTTATAAATCACTAACTTCTCCATTAAAGATTCACATTTACAGGAAAGATTTTCTTGAACTATTTGTTCAAGCCAGCCTGCATAATATACTCTTGCTCCTTGTTGCTGCAGAGACTGGGATCTCTTTACTAAGAAGAAAGAGGGATAATGGATAAGCCAAACAAGAGAAATCATAACATACCACTCCAAAGTATTATTTAAGTACTAACCCACTTTTCCCCTAATTGTGTAACTCCTAAAATACCCTTGTTTTACACAATGTATCTATTTCACATATAATTGGAAATTCTCTCCTCCCTTTTACACTAGGAGAAAATAGAAAGGGATTTTTGGCTACTGCTAACAAAGATGATAGCATTCTTTGGGTTATGTCTATTCTTCCTGTAGTTTTGTCATCATAGCATCTCAATATTCCATGATCTATCAACTAACTCATCTAACACAGTATATTTAACAATCGAAAAAATAAGAGAAATAAAGAAGATATATAATTGAGAAAGAGATACTATGGATGAGCATGGTAAAAAATCTTATCACTGTTTTTCTGTAATTTTTATTTCATGCAAATTTCTATTTGGCCAGAATTCCCTAATGCCATAGACCTAACTTTTTGGCCTGTGAGTTGAACTAATTTGCAAGTCCCTTCATGTTTGAGCTCCTGGATTGTCCTGAATTGTCCTCTTTAATATTTCCTAACAGTCATGCTAGTATATAGAAAAACTCAAGGTATTCATTGAATTCTACTCATGCTTGCAACCTCTCTGTAACAATATCTCTACTTCTCTAATTATCATTCTAGCATAATAGGTAACCCTGTTCCACCGATAAAGTAGGCTTTTAGAAATATTGCTTTGTTGGATTAAAAAATCTGAAACACTATTGGCCAACATTTTATGGTTTAGAAAGGAAGGATTTTGAGCTATAATAGTAAGTGTAATAATGAGAAGTACCTCCTCTTTCTTTGAGCTTTTGTTTTCAGATGCATCTGTTCAAAGGCTTAGAATTTCAGCTAAGGAAGGGAAATCATTATATCATTTTCATGGGTTTAGATTATAAATTGCTGTACAGAAAGGCCAACCTAACTTCATGGGGTTTTATATTTCTCCTGGAGCTAGAACTAATATGAACTGAATTTTTAACAAAGCTAGCTGCTTCTGTACTTAGGAGCAGTGAAACTAATGATCATCAATGCATTACTTTTTTACTTCCTATTCATGTCTTAATTGAAGATAGTGAACATGGAATACATAACAATTTATGAGGCATTTGTCATTCCAAGGCTGGAAACCCCTACAAAACATGATTGGCATGAAAAGAAAATCCAAGTCTAGAGTAAATTTCTATCCCAATAAAGAGAAATCTTCTTTCCCACACAATCACACTCAACCCATGGAAATGTTCTAGTGTAAGCATCTTGAAGTTGGTTTTATCATTTGATTTGCTTTTGCTTTGTTTTGTTTTTTTAGGAGGCACTGGGAACCAAACCAGGGACTTCCCATGTGGGAGGTGGGCACTCAACTACTGTAGTCACATCTGCTCCAAATTTTTACTTTTTATTTTAGTATAGCATCCATTCATAAAACTATACAAACCATCTGAGTACAGCTGAGTGAATTTTCAAAAACTGTACAACTCTTCATAAGTAGCACTCTGACAAGAATATCCACTCCCCTAATTTTTTACTGCCTAGTTTTGAATGTCATGTAAGTGGAATCAAATATTAATTTCTCTTTTGTGTCTGGCTTCTTTCATTCAACATTGCATTTACAAGATTCATCCATGTTGTTGTTTAGTGACCAATTTTTCTATCCCTCTTTTTTTTTTAATATTTATTTATTTTATTTCTCTCCCCCTCCCCCTCCCCCTGCCCCGGTTGTCTGTTCTCTGTGTCTATTTGCTGTGTCTTCTTCTTTGTTCGCTTCTGTTGTTGTCAGTGGCATGGGAATCTGTGTTTCTGTTTGTTGTGTCATCTTGTTGTGTCAGCTCTCTGTGTGGGCGGTGCCATTCTTAGGCAGGCTGCAATTTCTTTCGCACTGGCTGGCTCTCCTTATGGGGTGCACTCCTTATACGTGGGGTTCCCCTATGCCAGAAGGCATCCCTGTGTGGCAGGGCACTCCTTGTGCACATCAGCAATGAGCATGGGCCAGGTCCACATGGGTCAAGGAGACCCGGGATTTGAACCGCAGACCTCCCATGTGGTAGACGGACACCCTAGCCACTGGGCCAAGTCTACTTCCCTATCCTTCTTTTTTTAAGTATATCAAACAAACAATTAGCCATATCCATGAAACACAAAACACATTCATACAGAGTAAATCCTCTGATCATAGGGAATTGAGTGAAAATTCAAATGCAGAATAATAAAGTCCCCAAAAGTTTATAAATTAGCTTCACTTCTAAATAACCTTTGGGTGGGAAAGGAACAATTGAAATGAATCAATGTGAATAAAACTGTCCTTAAAAGGATACACACACACACACACACACACACACACATATATATATATATCAATAGTAAGAAAATAATGTGAAAATCCATTATTTAAGTATCTGGCTAGATGAGTTAAATTACAAATAGTAAATGACTCCCCACATCTCCCCCCCACACACACAAAAAATAAAAACAGGAGAAAGAAAATAATAAAGGTAAAACAGAAACGCATAAAAGACGAAAGTACAATAGGGAAAATAAATAATGTTAAAATTGGTTCTTTGAAAAGACTAAAATAATTACAAGCTGCTAACAAGAGTGAATAAATAAAAAGGACAGGAGGCACATAATATCAATAACAATGATGTAAAATATCAATAATATCAATAAAAAGATAGGACTACAAAAATTAGAGTCAATAACAATTATGAGAGGATATTCTTAGCAACTTTCTGCTAATTACTTTCAAGTTTAGATAAAACTGATAATTCCTAGAAAAACAAGTAATATAAGAAAAGAGTATGATTAAACCAATACCTATTAATGAATTTTAATCTGTAATAAAAAAATCTTCTTGCAAAGAAAATTTAAGGTCCAGATAGTTACATTCATGATTTCTAATAAACAATTAAGAAGCAATAGTATTAATCATACATGAACTTTCCTACAGAACGGTAAATAAAAGAGGAAATATTTTTCAACTCTTCTATCATACTAGAATAACTTGAATATCAAACCTATAGTTAAAATAATGGAATTGATGCACAGATTCATCTAATAGAAATTCATTGAGTAGTATACTTATGATTTATGTAATTTTTGCATGTATATTGTATTTCAAATAATGACTCAAACTCTGCAAATTTTAAAATGAAATGAGGTACATTTTACAGAAAGATCACAAAGCCTTTTATTGATAAAAATGTCAGATAAATGTATAACAAAAATCTGTTTTATTCATGAGAGACAGAAAGTTTTGTACATACACATATAAATGTATGTAAATTCAGTGGTAAAGACTGAGGCATACATTCCAAAAAATGCTAAGCAGCACTATTTCTAGGGAAGTGTTTACAAGTAAAGAAAGATGAACAAAGACTTTCAAGACTTTCACATTTTATTTTTTACACTTTTGATTTTCATCAAATTTATTGAATCACATATGGAGCTATTTTAATTGATTACTTGTGTATTGAAATGAGTGACTTAACGAAAACACAGTTACCTCAGGATATTTGCAAATGTCTTAAAATACTGAAAGGGCATGTTACAATGATAATTGTTATCTGGATTGATCTCTAAAAGAAGAAATAATGGTATGGCATGTTTTATTGCCCACTATAATTTCACAGTGTCACTGGATATTCACTGATTAGAAAATAATCACTAATAACTCATTTTGGGCTCATTTCAGATTGAAGGAAAGAGCCATACCTGCTTGCTGCTTTCAAAATCTATTAGAGATGTCATTACTGCCATGCCTGCTGCCATTCCTAAAACCTGAGAAAATTACATTAAACTGCCAAAAGTGGAAAACATTGCTTAAAAAAAACTATACATTTTCTTTTTACTAAAATTTCTATATGTTTCACTACTTAAATGGATGGAGACAATGTTCTGGAAATTTTGCTGACTATCCAGTTGCATCAAAAAGTCTGAATACATATTCTGATTTTATAGGCAAAATAATGTTTTAAACCCAAATTTCCTGGTTGGCTCCTTTAATTTTATATTACAACTTAATATTTGTGATTTTGATAAAAAGGATTACAGGCACACCAAAATCAACTTAAAAGCAAAATAAGACACCTCATCAAATGGTTATTACTTTCTCTCCTTCAGTCCAGGGTTGCACAGCTGTTTCAGGATTTAATATTCTTAACCATTTTTTTAAATTAATATATTGAAATATATCACTCATACATAAAATTGCATAAACAATAAGTGTATAATAATAGTTTTGAACTTACAAAACAAACATATATAACATCATACAGGACTCTAATAACTCACCCTACCATCAATAACTTGCATCGTTCTTAAACCTTTTTAAATAATGATTGAAGAGTATTGTCAAAATTTTACTACTATCCAAAGTATTTTCCCCACAACCACCCCTATTATAATCATTTTATTATTTATATATGAACATACATAAACAATTAAGTGTATAGTAAAAGTTGTGAACTTTCAAAGCAAACATGCATAACATCATACAAGGTTTCCATACATCGACGCTTCACCAACACCTTGCATTGTTGTGAGAAGTTTGTTAAAATTATGAAAGAATATTGTCAAAATCTTACTACTAACCTTATATTACATTTGGTGTGTTTTTTCCCCAACCACCCTATTACTATGTTTTAAATATATTTTTTATGCTAGAAGTTGTAAGCTTATAAAACAATCATGCATATCTGCAGAATTCCCAAACAACAACCCTCCAACAACACACCACAATGATAAGATAATATCATCTGATTGTTACCATGTCCATAGTGTACATTTGGTTCTCATTTTCCATACTGCCCCATCATCAACACAGAACATCTTTCGCATAGATGCAAGAATATTATATTATTACTGCTAACCACAGTCCATAGGTCACTCCAGCTCTACTTCTCCCATGCTTCTCCACATTCCTAACACACTACGGTAGTGATGTACATTTGCTCTAGCTTACAAAGGACACTTTTGCATCTGTATTATCAACCACAATTCTTACCCACCTCTTGGTTTATTATGCTATTCACTTCCTAGATTATTTTCTAGCTATCTGTGAATTGGTATTTACATACCTAGACTACCATTTTCAGCCACATCATCATTTATAAACTAGCTGTTACTCACTATGTTACCATCCACTCTATACATTTCCAATCTTTTACAGTACACCTAATTAAAACTTCTACATACATTAAACTTCAGTAGTCCATCTTAGTCCTCTTCCTATCTCCTTTAAGAATCCATCAGCTACCACCAGATCTTGAATGTATTTCCCTACAATTTCTTCTAGAAGTTTTACGGTTATTGCTTTTATTTTTAGGTTTTTGATCCTTTTTGAGTTAATTTTTGGAAAAAGTGTGAGATGGGGTGGTTTTTCCTTCTTTCAGCTATGGATGCCCAGTTCTTTCAGCACAATTTGTTGAATGGATTGTTCTGCCTGAGCTGTGTGAGTTTGACAGACTAGTCAAAAATCACTTGACCAAACCTGTGAGGGTCTGTTTCTGAACCATGAAATTGGTTCCCTTGGTCTATCTGTCTGTCTTTATGCCAGCACCATGCTGTTTAGGTAATATAATTTAAAGTCTGGAAATGAGGGTTTGATTTTTCCTTTTCAAGATGTTTCTGGCTATTCAGGACCCCTTACCCTTCCAAATAAATTTGATGATCATGTTCTCATTTATTTTTATGCTGGTAGAATTTTTTTCAGGATTGCACTGAATCTGTATATAAATTTGAGTAGAATTGACATCTTAATGATATTTAGCATCCCCATCCATAAGCATGGAATGTTCTTCCAGTTATTTAGGTCTTTTAAAATTTCTCTTAACATTGAATCACAGTTTTCTGATTACAAATGCTTTAAATTGCTGGTTAAGTTTATTTCTTATTATTCAAACTTTATCAGTCATATTTTATTTTCACCACTTTTGACATTTTAGTTATATTTATTGATATAATCTTCACTTCTAGACTCTCTTCCAGGACTCACTCTCCTGTTTTTTTTCTTTTTAGGCTCTAGCACATCCTTTAGTGTTTCCTGAAAATCTGGTCTCTTGCTTAGAAATTCTCTCAATTTCTGTTTATCTGTGAATATTCTAATCTCATCCTCATTTTTGAAAGATAGTCTTGCTGGATATAAGATTCTTGGCTGGAAATTTTTTCTCTTGTAGTATCTTAGATATATCAGACCACCGACTTCTTGCATCCATGGTTTCTGGTGAGAAATCAGCACTTAATCTTATTGGGTATCCCTAATATGTTATGCATTGCTTTTCTCTTGCTGTTCTCAGAATTCTCTTTGACTTTGGCATTTGACATTCTGATGAGTATATGTCTTGGAGTTGTTGTATTAGGATTTTTTCAGATGGGAGTATGTTGTGTTTCTTGGACATGGATATCTATGACCTTCATTAGGGTTAGGAAATTTTTTACCATTATTTCTTCAAATATTCCTTCTGCCCCTTTTCCCTTCTCTTCTCCTTCTGGGACATCCATGAAACATATTTGTACACTTTTGCTGTTATTTGGTTCCCTGAGACCTTGTTCAATTTTTTTCCATTCTTTTCTTCATCTGTTCTTTTGTATGTTCACTTTCAGAGGCCATTTCTACAAGTTCGCCAATTCTTTCTTCTGCCTCCTCAAATCTGCTATTATATACCAATGTTTTTTTTTTAATTTCTTTGATAGCAACTTTCATTCATATAAGATCTGCTATTTTTCTATGTATGCTTTCAAATTCTTCTTTGTGTTCATCCAGTGTCTTCTTAATATCATTAATCTCTTTAGCCATCTCATTGAATTTATTAAGGAGATTTCTTTGAACATCTATGATTACTTCTCTCAAATCCTTTATGTCATCTGGGGCTTATTTTGTTCCTTTAACTGGGTCATAGCTTCCTGTTTCTTGGTGTGGATTTTAATTTTTGGTTGGTGTCTTGGCATCTGGCTTACTAGAGTATTTATTCTGGGTGCAGTTTTTCTCTTTAGTTCAGGGTTTCCTGCCCTTCTCTCCTGCTGGTTGTGCAGTAGGAGCCAAGGTTGTAATTGGTGCTATTAGCTGTGGAGGCTCAAGCTGCTCTCATTGCACCAGGGACCAATGAAGCTTCTCCCAATTTTCTCCTTTGCCAGGGGTAGGGACAAAGTCACAGCTGTTGGAATAATCCAAGTTGTGCAGGCCTAGACCGTAGTTACCCAGAGAGACTAATGAAGCTCCAGGCCCCTTTCTCCCCTGCATGGGGTGGGAATGGATCTGCAGGTGTGGGCAGCAATCTATGTGGTGTGGGTCAAAGATGACCACAGTGGCCCTGGTCGACTTCTGATTATTCAGTTCATGCCAGCCAAAGGTACCCTGCACTTACCTGAATAGGCTTGTGCAGGGCCAACCAGCCTCCTCCCTGCCAGAGGCTGGGCTGAAGTCTAGTCTAGGGCTGCAGGCAGATATGGGTTCCTATCATCACTGTGATTTTCAGTCAACCTAGCTTCCCCTCAGGCTGCGGGCAGAGTCAAAATGGCAGCCACCTGCCTCTTTCTGAGTTGGGTAGATTCACACCCCAGTAGTCCCAGGGTTTTATCTTAGCCAGCCGAGTCTACCAATCAATAGTGGAAATCAGCAGCCAACCATCTCTTCCTTCCTTGTTTTTATGAAATAGGGCTTCCAATTTCAGCCATAGAATAGCTCCTGTGGTGGCTCATGCTGCCAGAATAGGATAGTCACTGAACTCTG
This sequence comes from Dasypus novemcinctus, assembly GCF_030445035.2. Taxonomy (NCBI): domain Eukaryota; kingdom Metazoa; phylum Chordata; class Mammalia; order Cingulata; family Dasypodidae; genus Dasypus; species Dasypus novemcinctus. Next base: position 60,434,303 of record NC_080673.1, read on the forward strand.
CAGCTTAGCCGGTAATTTCTGGAAGAGGCTGGCGCAGGTCCCCACAGCTTTCTCTCTGCTGTAGGATGCTGGCGCCTAGGTTAAAGCTGCAATCTGATCTGGATGGAAAGGAGCCAGTCCCCACCTGCACTATTATTTTCACTCTGCCCCGCTTTCCCTTATGCCAGGAGCAGAGTTAAGATGGTGGCTATCATCCTCTTCTGATTTGGACAGGCTCAAACTTTAGTTGTTCTCAGGATTATACTTTAGCCCACTGAATTTACTCACCAGTAGGTGCAGTTGGTGCCCAATCATCTCTTCCTTCCCAATTTTGGGGAAGTGGAGCTTTCAATTCCAGCTGCAGAATAGCTCCTGAGGTGGCTTGTGCCTCCAGTGGAGGATGGGCACTGGCCTCCAAAGCATGGAGTGCTCTACTCAGGAATCTTCTCTGCAGATGGGCAGTCTCCTCCTTCCATTCCTTCAAAGATGTTGCAGGATGCTCTTCTGGCCTCCTGGAGCCCCCAAACATGTGCTTCAACTAGTTCCAGAGAGCTCTGGGTGTTTGCTAACTGCCCTGTAGCAGGACCTGACTCTGGGGCTCCTTACTCCACTGCCATCTTGCTGGTTCTCTATTCTTAACCATTTTTATTGGTAAGAACACTGTATTAGTAAACTAAAGGGGATGCTGATGTAAAATAACAGAAATTGGTTGTTTTTTATAAAGGGTATTTATTTGGAGTAGAAGTTTACAATTATCAGACCATAAAGCATAAGTTACTTCTCTCTCCAAAGTCTACTGCCAGAGGTTGGAGCTAAATGGCTGCCAACATCTGTGAGATTTCAGGCTTCCTGGGTTCCTCTGTTTCTGGGCTCATCTGCCCTGCTCTCTCCACAATGCCAGCTTGAGATTATCAGGTGACAGGCTCTGTTTCTCTCCCCAGGGCTCAATTTTCTATGGGCTTATCTGCTCTCCTCCTCTGTGTGCTTACTTCCCAGGGTCCAACACAAAACTCCACCGAACTCTCTTGCCATGCCATTTTTCGCTATGCATCCCTGCCCACCAGAAGGATGGGGACTCAACTTCCTACTGATGTGCCCAATCAAATCCTAATCATACTTCATTCATGCTCAGAGGAAAATACCAGTTTACAAACATAATCTAAAATTTCTTTTGGAATTCATCAATAATTTCAAACTGCTACAAACATTCATTAAAGTGTAAGTATTAAATCAATACAGGCATTTTAAAATGAATATTAAATACTTTTAACCATTGATTATTTAATTAAATTTTATTTCACATAGCTATTTAAAAACTCACATTGATTAGGTAGCACACTGTGGAAACATTTTCGTCTTTGTCAAGCACTTATTTATTTGGGTTAAGAGTGATTAATATTAAGAAATCTTCTGAGGGTTTTAAAGCATATACTTCCTAAAGAAGCTGTCATTTGCCTCGGTATTTGATCAGCTTATTTAGGATCAACAACATGGATATGAATTATTTTAGAGTTACAATAAAAAAATTTTAAATTTATAAATTATTGGTAATGTTGCATGTTTCTATCTACAGATCATTTACTGCATAGAAAGTTTAAATCATAGTCTATTACCTTGCTACCTATTTCTTTAATTTGAAAGTTGTTGCATGTCCAACCAATATGTAATTTTTTTAATAAGAACTTTGGCAATAAAATATATTAGCATAATTTTGAATCAATGTTTTTCTTTGAGGTTAAAATGTAAATTATAAGAATCCTTTTCTTATAATATTATTACAATTGACTTGGCTTTACTTTACAAAATATGTTATAGAACTCAGCAGGTTAATCCAAATGCCCAAGTATACAGTCACAGACTAATATTTACTATGTAAATTTTTATTTGCTGGTAGATTTTTAATATCCACTTTCAAATATGTTCTTCAGAAATACATTGGGGAAGGGCAATTTGAAGCAATTATGGAAGATTTTAAATAATATTCTGACAAAAAAGTTAATCAAATCCATTAAAGGCAATAATTTCCTGTCTGATTTTTCTGTTTTTTGGACCTCAAATGAAATGCACAATTTTGGTCAAATAATATTTTATAATTAAAATTCCATTTATCTTATTGATATTTAAATAGTACAAAGTTATTTAATAATTAGCAAAGAAGGCATATAATATTAACTATTTTTGCAATTCCTTTAATGTGAAACAGAATGGTAAACACAAAAGACATTAATGAATAATGATTACTACTTTGCAAGAGATTATCTGCTACCTAATAGCAAACAAAATTTTTGATGGTGTAGGTCTCTAATACAATGCTAAATTACTGCATGAGAGTTTTCAATTCACACTGCTAAATAATACCAGGGGTTTCTAAAATCCAAATTGGAAAAGAGATGACTAATAGGCTAAAGCAAGGCCATTAAACACTGAAATGATGTTTTGCATGGTTTAAGATATGTCTATATTTCTTGAATTTAACTTAGTATTTTTATGGGAGAAAACTACTGTACAAACTTAAACCCACTTGGGCTTTATAATATTTTCTTTTAGAATTTTGAATAAAATTATTATTTAAATTATTCATATATATGAACACAACAGTCTAAGATATTATATTTAATATCCTTCAAAGATATTATGTTTAATAACCTTACATGCAACATATTAAGTGGTTACAGTATTCCTTGAAATAAAAAGATGTGGACAGTTTATTTCCAGTTTGTAATCATTAGGAACTTTCGAACTGAGGTTGAGATTATTTCACCAATCTCATGGAAAATTGTATTTTACATAAATGTGTGTATATATATATAATATATGCTTGTGTATGTGTTTGCATATTTAAGCATCCATAAAATTAAAATAATAAAAATATGAAAAACTTTAATCACATGTGTAAACATGAAAACTGCTCACCAAATTAGAATGAATTCAGTTACTTCATAATCATAAAAATTTTAAAGAGAACCATTAAGTGGTTAAAAATTGTATGTATAAAAATATGATATTGGGAAAAACCGTAGTATATGCATTAAGGTTTTATTATTTAATTACAATTACAGTTACAAACTAGTCTTAGTATTGTTAAATTAGCTTCAATTTTTACTACCAAGTATTTTATTCAAAAACATTAGCAATTTTAAGATCTTATTGGACCCTATATTATATTTCTATGTAGCAACTTATTTCAAAATGTATTAGTTTTAAACAAAAAGCATTTATTACTTCACAGTGTGGGGACCAGGAATCTGGTGCACTTACATGGTTGCATCTGCCTCAAAATCTCTCACGATGTTTCTGTCAAGCGGTTGGCTAAGGCTTTAGTGATTGGAAATTGACCATAGCTCAAGGATCAGCTGCCAAGGTCATGTTTGTTGTCATGTTTCAATTCTTCACACGCTATTGGACTCTGGATCTCAATTCTTCATTATGCCACCTGAGTCTAGAGATCTACTCACAAACGTGTAGCTGTTTTCCTCCATCACAAGCAATGCAGGACAGACCAAGGGAGATCACACAGTATGGAAGCCACATCCTTTTGTAATCTAATCTCAGTAGTGTCATACCTTTGTACATGCCACATTGTTTTATTAGAAATGATTCAATTAGTCCATGCACACTCAATGGTAGGTGATTATATAAGGGCATGAGTACTAGGAAGCCAGGATCACTAGGAGTCTTTTTTAGGCACTACCTAATTTAGACTCCAATATACATGTCTTATTTTTTTGGGGAATATATCTCCATATATTTTTGTAGGTTTTTTTTTTCTTTCAATTTTTAACTTTTTAGTTTGAAATAGTTTGAAACTTGCAGGACAGTTACAAACATAATACAAAACCCATATGGAGAACTGAAACATGCTCCTAACCTCCCCCCCCACCACCACCAACCTTGATAACCAGATGCACCAATTTTAACATTTTGCCACATTTGCCATTTGATTGGACTACATCAGTGAAGTGTGACCCAGGTTGTATCTCTGTCCTCTTGCTGGGATCTTATATAAACTGAGAACTGGAAGCAGAAACACACAGAGAAAGGAAGCCACCATTTTTGACCCTGCCATGTGAAAGATAGGACTCCAGAGTTTTGCTGCCATCTTGCCTGATGCTTTCTATGCATTCATGTCTCATCTTAGGCATGTGCTTGTGGCCATAGAAATTACCCCACATACATGGTTCTAAACATCCCCTTTTACCTAGGAAACAGTTTCCTCATGTACTGTATGTCCTACAGCCATGCATCCCTTACCCCAGGTAGCAAAACTTGACTGCTCTCTCGCAGTGATCTGTAGAAGATTTCAGTGAATTATCTTCTACATGGACATCAAGGTCTGGGCCTGCAAGTTCTTCAAGCCACCACTAGAGAGACAGGGTCAGGCATACATTCTCTTATTATGTGCACAAGTGTTACTCTGCTTCCTCCAGAACTAGGACCAGAGATCCAAATCAGTGGCTCCACACGGAGCAACCAAGGGGTGGGATAGGGGCCAGCCCATGTGCCAAGGGATTCTATGGCTTTTATTTTTTTGATCCTATGACTTTAAATAGACTTTTTTTTAATTCAGTGCTTACCCTGTTACTGTAGCCTTTTAACTGTTTCCTGGAGCTCATTATATTTTCCAAATATTGATTCTACGGGGAGAGAGTGTAAACTGCAATGTAAACTATAATCCATGCAGTGCAGCAGTGCTCCAAAATGTATTTACCAAATGCAATGAATGTGCCACAATGATGAAAGAGGTTGTCGATGTGGGATGAGTGGGGTGAGTAAGGGCTGGGATATGTGGGAGCCTCTTATATTTTTTAATGTAACAGTTTTGTGTGATCTATGTATCTTCAAAAATACAATAAAAATAAATATAAATATAGAAGTTATAAATATTTGATTTTATAATATTCTAAATAGATAATTCTTCCTCAATTCAGAACCAAATATTGTACAGATGATACCTTATAGGAAACAGTAACATCATTGAAATTTTATCTAAGAAACAGTCTACTTTGACCAAAATTCTTTGAAATTTATCTTTAGAGTAAGTAACTGTTTATTTTGATTAATAAATATTTTGCAAAAATTATTTGATAATGGCTCATATTTAAAATGTCTGTTATTATTTCCAATCTGCTAGGTAGAACTTTTTTAAAATAATAATTTTCTCCAAGAACTGTGGTAAAAAATGAATATAAATACATTATCCAACTGAAATTGATTTGAAGGAGTGTAAATGTGATGTTGTGAAAAGGAAATAATAAAAGACAAGCATTCTGGAATTAAACCTTTATTTTTAAAAAATGTTTGCTAGCTTTACCACACTTTCAAGAAGCTTCGTGAAAGCAATTTCACCCCATGTTTTAAAAGATATGATTTTTGTTTCCTTTCTTGGCAATGGATTTCAGAATAATCAATAAGCTATGGCCTTATTCAACTGATATATTAAATATAAAGTTTAAGTTACTTTGTAACACTGACAACTTAATTAAGGGGAATAGCTCAGAACAGTAATTCCTGGAAAAACAATCATAACTGTGACTTGTGAGACAGAGTTAGGATGAAATGAAGCTGACTCTTCTGTATAGTTGATTTTTTAACAGTTTTAGTAAAATATGTTTACACAAGTAATCAGCAAGTATAGTGTGCAGTATTCCCTCTTCTTCATGAAATAGGGCTCTGCAATCATTTCCTATCAATAGACGATAATCTGTTTAAAATCAAAGACACGATCATGTTTAATCTTTGTGCTGAGCATTGAATAATGCAAACAAGTTACTTTAATTGCTCATACATTCTTTCACTGAACATGTAATGGAGTAATCAAATGAATGTGCATTTGCATATTTGGAAACCATATTTGCCCCTTAAGAAAATGTACGTTAACATGTTTGATTGTATATTTTTACCTAATTTTTCCTGATGAGATTTTGAATTTTATGCAAATATTTGCACCTGTACATTTTATGAGCTATATATAGACAGTTATTTTAGAAAGCTAAACTTTATATAATCATTTCTTATTTTTTTGTTTATAAATCTGTGATTATATGGAATATTAGTTCAACTATTTCAAATAGTTTTCAACTTTAGCTCTACAAATATTATGAAAAACATGCAAACAAAATATTTGAAACATTTATTTCTGTCTTTTGTTATTCACATTTTCATTGAGAATATTACTGTACAGAAGTAAAACTGTTCTGGGATATGACTATATCACTACTACTCTGGCTTTTATTTTTACTCTCTTGCTTAATTTAATGTTTAATTATTTTATTTTTCTATATTTGTTTTTTCTTCTTTTTATCTGTCTTTCTTTTTTAAATTTTTAAAAGTTCTAGCTTTGGGAAATGTAAAATTGATGGCATCTAACAATTGTTATTTGCCAGAAAGTCATTGTGTAGTGATTGAAATTGCCTAGATAGATATATAGATAGATGTGATTATATATTTATCCATGTATATATTATAATTAGTCATAGCTTTTCATATAGTTTTCATGTAATTCACTTTATGTGCTATTTTGACAGCATATATTTTATTTAGTTGCTGTTTTTTTTTAATTGTTTTACTTTTTAAAGATACTTAGATTACATAAATTATACATTAAAAAATGCAGGGGATTCCCATATGCCTCATGCCCCACCCCTCCCACACTTTCCCACACTAACGACATCCTTCCTTAATGTGGTACATTTGTTACAATTGATGAACATATATTGGAGCATTGCCACTAAGTGTGTATTATAGTTTACATTACAGTTTAAACTCTCTCCCACACAATTTTTTAAGTTATGACAAAATATATAATGCCCTGTATCTGTCATTGCAACATCATTCAGGACAACACCAGTGTGCCAAAAACGTCCCCATATTACACCTATTTTCCCCCTCTTCCCTCCCTTCAGAACCTCTGATGTCCATTTCCTCAACATCAAAGATAACTATATAGTAGAATAAGAGTAAGTCTACTCTACTCTAGTCCATCATTCATTCCCCAATTCTGAGGATTCTGAGATGGTGATGTCCACTCAGCCTCTAACTAAGAAAGGGCATAACGCCCATGGGGCAAGTGGATGAGACTATCTTGCTTGCAGTTGCAGACTTTCTCTGTTCCTTGGGATGGTTATTGTCCATTATCATCTCCTTGTGAGTTGTCCTGGGTGAGTCCAATGAACTGGAGAGTAGGTGCTGCAACTCCGTTGAGATTCAGGGCTCAGCTGGTACATGGACAGCCCAAAGATTTAAGTCTCTTGGACATAAACCAATCAACTCTAGTACTAACTGTAGATTCATACTATAATGGGCAGAAGAGCCATGTGTAGGGAAACTACAACTGAGTTCAACACTGTCACCCTGGGAAGCATAAATTCCAAAGTAGGATCCACTGACAGGGTGCCAAATTCCTGAGCTGTCTGCCTTGCCTATAGTGTTTGGATGTCTCTGGAGCAGAGCCCTCAGCAACCCTGCTATTTGAGGCAGTATTTACTGTGCCAGTCAATGAGATCCTGCTGAGAGGTGCATAACATAAACTCTGGGATGATCTCCAGACTCATTTTGAAGTCGCTTTGCATTAAAAACTCATTAGTCCTTACCCTTTCCCCCTCTTGATCAAGGTCTTTTTCCAGTTGCATTGCTAGTTGGTGCTTGGTAGTAATCCTTCAGTCCCAGGGAAACTCATCTCTGGAAGTCATGTCCCATGCTGGGGGAAAGTTAATGCATTTATGTACTGAGTTTGGCTCAGAGAGCTGCCACATTTGAGCAATAGGGAGGCTCTCAGGAGGTAACTCTTAGGCAGTGTATAATATTAAGTGTAATTTTGATAGCATATTTTAAAAATTGAATTGCAGTTTAGAAGTCTTATAGATGATGACACTACAATTGGACTTTGAAGCAAATAAACTGGTGAAAATTATGAAGTACTGCTACCACCAGTTGTTTTTTTTAAAAGATTTATTTATTTATTTATTTATTTATTTATTTATTTATTTATTTATTTATTTTTCTCCCCTCCACGCCACCCTGGTTGTCTGTTCTCTGTGTCTCTTTGCTGCGTCTTGTTTCTTTGTTCGCTTCTGTTGTTGTCAGCAGCACGGGAATCTGTGTCTCTTTTTGCTGTGTCATCTTGTTAGGTCAGCTCTCTGTGTGGGCGGCGCCATTCCTGGGCAGGCTGCACTTTCTTTCGTGCTGGGCGACTCTCCTTACGGGGCACACTCCTTGTGCATCGGGCCTCCCTATGCAGGGTACACCCCTGTGTGGCAAGGCACTCCTTGCATGCATCAGCACTGCGCCTGGGCCAGCTCCACACGGGTCAAGGAGGCCCGGGGTTTGAACCACAGACCTCCCATGTGGTAGACGGACACCCTAATCACTGGGCCAAGTCTGTTTCCCTACCACCAGATTTAATAGTGCATAGTCAGCATTACTCATTAGTACATTTGTTCATTTCATAAAAATATTTGTCAGTGTCCTCGTGTTGCAGGAAGCACTGGTGAGTAAAGGAGATACATTCTTTGCCTTCATGTTGCTTAACATCTAGATGACAGCAAAGAGGAAATGAGAAATGACTTTGGTATTAGAAATGTCATGAGAAATTAACTTTAAAACTGTGACCTGAACATTAGTGGGTTTAGCCAAGCAAAATGTATGGAAAGGGGAAACATACATGTGGAAGGATTTGGCACATTTAAGGGGCTAAGTTAAGGCCAATATGTCCAGAGGTAAGAAGAAATCTTGAGAGACAGGCAGGGTGTAGATATTTCCAAGCCTTGTGGACTATGCTAAGTAGTTTAGATTTTATCCCTAAGACAATGGAAACCTATAGAAAAGTTTTAAACAGAGGAATAATATAATGTAATTTGCATTTAAGAAATTTTCAGGAGACTTACCAATTTTAATGGAATCTTTGTCACTATCAACTTGAACTATGTTTTTCCAGTACAAAATTAAAGTAGGAAAAAAATCTATGATGTCAGAAAAGAGTAATTGAGAAGAATAGCTAGATGAATGAAATAAGGATTCAAATAAGGATTTATGAAAGGAAAGTTTAAAGTTTATTTTTAAAATGTGTGGCAAATTGTAAAAGGGTAAATTATCTTGGTGCATTAGCTCAATCTTAAAGATAATGATCATATTCAATAGACAAAGTTAGGAAAAGCCTTATTTTAATCTATGGGTATTTTTTATTCTTATTAATCACAAAAATAAGTTTAAATTTTACTTATCCTCTCTTTTGAAATGATTAAGTTAAATGACTATGCTATAATATCATAAAGATGCTTTGGATATGCTTTATAGAGTGATTTATAAGAGGCCCAGGGCTATCTAAGACTTTTGGAAGTACCCTAAAATGTTTATTAATGGACTTATAAATCATGTTCACCCTATTTTACTGCTAAATCCTTGCCAGTTAGAAAAAAAAAGACACAGATCATTGAGAGATGAAATCACAAATATTCTATAAGCATATACCTTCCTAACTTTTGATACAGATATATAAACTATGAAATTTTTAACCATAAACAAAGATCAGTCATGTATAAAAAGAGTTATCTACGTATTGCCTTTATTCTGGAAGTGAAAAACTGTAATCCTCATGTCAATGAGCTAAGATACTTGTTAAAGACAATCAGTGGTTTAAAAATATGTATTCAAAATTTATTTGGGAACTAAAAATCAAATTTTATCATCATTCTTTTATATCAATAAGATATATTTTTTTAAATTTCCTCAAAATAAATCCAAAGATAAATGTAGATATAAATAATGTTGACACATTATTTTATCCGATTGCTGGTCATATGTATATCTACATCACTGATTGGTAATTATTAGGCAATATAAATAATTCACTTATTTTTAAGCATTTTTTTCACCTATGAATACCATATTGAACTAAAACAGACATTGCAACTTCCATATTGCTGCAGGGTCTGCACCTAATGGGGCAGCAGCTTTGGAGAGCAATATAAAGTGTTTTCAATAAATCATAAATTACTACCTAAGTGACAGATATAAACAGAATGTCAGGAGACTCAGAAACACCATGGAATTAGTAAAATGTTAATTCGAAACCTCCTAAGTGATTTCTATTTTTAGTGACTCAGTTCTATTTTATGGATTGGACAGTATAAAATTAGAAGTAGGGAAAAAGCAGCAGATGACAAGTTGGGCTTTATCTTTGACAGATTAATCTATCCAATCATCATAATCAATAACTATTCTACATTTAGATATAGCATAATGAATACATATTCTACATTTTCTGAAACAATTAATCTATTTGCTATGTTCAAATTATCTTTCAAGTTTTTCACCTGAAATGCTTGAACTTATCAGTCTGAAAATTAAACTTAGTTGCAATGGTTAAAAGCGTAGATTTTTTTGCACTTTTTAAAAAAGAATGTTAAAAGCCCTGCAAAACTCTCAAATTTAAAAGACATAAATGGTTCAAGAATCCCTCTGTCCATTTAGACAGCTCAAGTTCATGAAGCATTCATAAGTACCTTGAGTTTTAATCCAGTCTCTTCAACTGCATCTAGTTTTGCTTGTTAAAGTAATCTAGAAATCATTTAACTTGTTTACATAAAGACCAAGGGGAATAATTATAAAAGTAGTATTCACTTTATTTATATTAGGAAATATTGTTTTAAGTCAGATGAAGAAGGAAATTTTTTCAAATAAAAAGTAATAAGAAAAATAGTATGTGGTACAAAGCCAAAAGAATTTAAATTTTAAAGATTCATAAAACGGTTTATAAGTCTAAAATAAATATACTGAAGTAACTGAGATTGTCTCATAGCTGTCTTCCCATTGGAAAATAAGTGCTCCCAAAATATACTTGAGCACAATAACTCTTTTTTTTAATTTTTTAAATCAGGAGGGTAGGTTTATAGGAAATCATACAAATATATGTAAAATACAAAATTCTTATATATTGCCTATTAGTAACACCTTGCATTAATGTGGTACATTTGTAATAACTCTGAGAGACATTTTTATACTTGAACTATTAACTATAGACCATCATTTATAATAGGATTGTGCAGTTCCCTGTTTTTATTTTAGTAATATATATACAACCTAAAATTTCTCCTTTTTACCACATTCACATATATAATTCAGTATTATTAATTACATTCACAGTGTTGTTCTACCATCAACACTATTCATTACCAAAACTTTGTAAGCAACCAAAATAAAAACTCTGAACAATTTAAGCATTAATTCCTATTCCCTACCCACACCCATCCCCTGGCAACCTATATTCTAGACTAAATCTATGAGTTTGCTTATTCTAATTATTTCATATCAGTGAGATCATACCATATTGTTCTGTTGGGTCTGGCTTATTTCAATCAACCTAATATCTTCAAGGCTCATTCATGTTGTCACATGAACAAGAACTTCAATCTTTTTTAATGCTGAGTAATATTACATTTTATATATATATATATATATATATATATATATATATATATATATAGCCTTTTGGTTATCCATTTATTGGTTGATGGACAATTGATTGCTTCCAACTTTTGGCAATTGTGAATAAAGGGCTATAAACATTGTTGTGTATATATCTGTTAAAATCTCTGCTTTCAATTATTTTGGGCATATACCTGGAAGTGAGATTGCTGGGTCATAGGATAATTCTTTATTTAGCTTTCAGAGGAACTACAAAACTATCTTTCACCATGGCTGCACAATATCACATGCCTACCAGCAATGAATGAGCATTCGTATATCTTCACATTCTATTCTAGTGGATGTGAAATGGTATTGCCTTATGGTTTGAGTTGAATTTCCCTCATAGCTAATGATGTTGAACATCTTTTCATGTGCCTTTTGACCATTCATATTCCTATTTGAACAAATGTAGATTCAAGTCTTTTGTCCATTTCTTCAAATGGATTCTTTGTCTTATTATTGTGGCGTTGTATCAATTTCTTTATATATCCTGGTTTATTAAACACTCACTGAATAAGTGGTTTCCAAATATTTTCTCCCATTGAGTAGACCCTTTTTATTTAAGTAATATTGTACTTTGATGTGCAAAAGTTTTGAATTTTGATGAGGTCCTATTTATTTAATTTTTGTTGTTGTTTCTTGTACTTTGATTGTAAAGTCTACGAAACCATTACTTAACACAAGATCCTAAAAATGCTTCTCTATATTTTCTTCTAAAAGTTTCATAGTCCCGGTGATGATATTTAGGTCTTCAATCCATTTTTAATTTATTTTTGTATATGTTATGAGATAGGGGACCCCCGTCAACCTTTTGCAGATAGATACCCAATTCTTCCAGCACCATTTATTGAAAATACTATTAATTCCTAATTGAATAAACTAGACAAACTTGTCAAAAATTAACTGACTATAAAAATGAGCTTCTATTTCTGAACACTCAATTCAGGTATATTGGTCTATATATCTATCCTTGTGCCAGTACTTTGCTTTTTTGACTACTATAGATTTATAATAAGTTTTAAAGTCAGAAAGTGCTATTGCTCCAACTTCATTCTTTTTAAAAATGTTTTTGACTATTAAGGACCCTTTATCCTTCCAAATATATTTGATGATTGGCTTTTCCATTTCTGTCAAGTAGGCTTTTGGTATTTTGATTGATGATACTTAGATCTGTAAATCATTTTGGACAGAATTAATATCTTTTTTTATCCTCTCTCTTTATTTTTTTTTAAATGTTACATTCAAAAAATATAAGAGGTCCCCATATACCCCTCACTCCCCTCACCCCACTCCTCCCACATCAACGAATTCCATTATCATGGCACATTCACTGCATTTGGTGAATACATTTTGGAGCACTCCTGCACCATATGGATAATGGTTTACATTGTAGTTTACACTCTCCCCGAGTCCACCCAGTGGGCCATAGCAGAACATACAATGTCCAGCATCTGTCCTGCAGTACCACCCAGGACAAGTCCAACTTCTGAAAATGCCCCCACCCACACACACCATATCTCTTCTTCCCTCTCCCTACCCTCAGCAGCTACCGTGGCTACTTTCTCCACATCAATGCTACAATTTCTTCCATTATTAATCACAATAGCTCCATAGTAGAATATCAGTAAGTTCACTCAAGTCCATACTCTATTCCTCCATCCTGTGGACCCTGGGATGGTTATGTCCACTCCATCTCTATATCAAGAGGGGGCTTAGATTCCACATAGATGATGGATGCAATTATCCTGCTTGCAGTTGTAGGCACTCTTGGCTCCCTGGTGTGGTGGTTGACCTTCTTCACCTCCCTGTTAGCTGGCCAGGGTAAGTTCAAAAAACCAAAGGGTAGGATTTGCAACTCTGCTGAGGCTCAGGGCCTGGCTGTCACATGGACAGTCTAGAGATTCAGGTCTCCTGAGTATACACCAACCCCAGCACCAATGACAGGTTCAGTAAAAGTGACAGAAGAGGCATGTGTAGAAAGGTCACATCTGAGTCCAACTCAATCACACTCAGGAACACAAACTCCAAACTAAGGGCAACTGACATGGCACTGAACTCCAGAGTCATCTGCCATGACCATAGAACCTGTGGGTCTCTGTAGCCCTCAGGAGAACCAGTACCTGGAATTGTATCTACTTTGGCTGTCTCTGGGATCCAGCTGAGGTGTGCATAAGCACAACCCCTCTGATGACCTCCAGACTCTTTTTTGGAGACTCATAATATCTTAACAATATTTAGTCTTCTAATACATGAGCATGGACTGTCTTTCTATTTATTTAGATCATCTTTGATTTGTTTAGGAAAGTTTTGTAATTTTCTGTGTATGAGTCATTTACATCCTTTGCTAAATTTATTGCTGGATATTTGATTATTTTCATTGCTGTCACAAATGACATATATTCTTGATTTCCTCCTCAGATTGCTCATTACTAGTGTATAGAAATATTACTGATTTTTGCCACAATAATTCTTTGTATTGGTAATATATCTTTCCAAATAATTTGTTTTATATTTTGCTTAAATGCAGACTCTTTTATTGATATTTGAATGGTTGCTAACTTCTGGGTTACTCTTTCTTTTCTTCTACCATTGTACTGTACACTTTCTAGAATGCATATAAGAACTCAAAATTATTGATTGATGGAATTGGACAAAAGATAAAAGTTATAGCTTTTGTTAGGCAAGCTCTATATTAATGGTCAATGATCCCTGTCTCTTGGTACTCATGTTCTTTTGTAATACATTCCCTTGAGTATGGACTCAACCTATTTAGATAACAAAAAGAGTGAGATTTTCATGCTAGGTACCTTTTCCTCTCTACTCACTTGTTCTGAGGAAAGCCAGATGCTTTGTTGTTAACTGCCATTTTGAGAGCACTATGGGGTAAAGATCTGATGTATCTGAACAACACCCATTGAGACCCTGAGGTCTGTTAACAGCCACTTAAGTGGCTTCAGTTTGGAAGTGGATCTTCACCTAAGGGAGCCTTGAAATTATTTCATTCCCAGGGGAAAAATGAATTGCAGTCTTGAGGACCATGAGCCAGAGGTACTCAGCTAAACCATGCCCATGTTTCTGACCCACAGAAATTGTGATATAATAAATGTTTGCTTTAATAAGCTGCTAGGTTCTGGGGAAAATTTGTAAACAACAGTAAATATTACATAGATTAAGAAAGAATATCTCCTGTGAGAAAAATATGAGATATGTAACATGTACAATACAAACATTTTACTGAAATGTATTGACAACTAATTAAGAAAATGACCAAAATCCATAGAAGCTAAAATATAATACAATAATTTATGAAGCTATTAATTTTTAATAATGATGAAAAATCCATATTATATATATATATATATATTTCAGCATATACTATTTTGTACACAGAGAGAGAGAGAGATTTCAAATCTACTGAAGAAATGTGAAGTTTAGGTCTTATAAGTGTATATTAATACTCACTTATGCATTATTCTGTTATTGTTTTTGTTACTATTTATAGAGTTTGGCATTGTTTATGAATTCCAAAAATATTTATTGGATTATGTTTGTAAACTGATCGGTTCTACTGGACATATTCACCTTTGATTGTATTATGTTCAGGGATTTCACTTTTCTTTGATTAAATTAAAATTAGGGCTTTGATTCGGCCAAGTCAGTAGGTCACTGAGGGCAAACAACATGGAAGAGGAGAGAGATTTTAGTTTGGATGCTGGAGTCCAGGAAGTAAATACACAGGAGAAGAATACCAAGGAATAGCCACTGCTCCATAGACACAGCAGAGGCCCCGGGAAGAGAATGGACCTGATAGCTTACAGATGCAGCTGAGCCTGGAAAGAAATGAGCCCCAGAAGAGGTGAGATTTTTCCCAGCTTACAGCTGATATCAGAAGAAGAGGAAGAGGAGGCTGAGCCCTCGCAGACATCACCTGTCATCTTGCTCAATATGTGGCAAGTGACTTTGGGTGAGAAATTACTTTTTATGGTACCTTGAGTTGGATTCTTTAGGGCCTGGTAACTGTAAGCTTCTACCCCATATAAAAAGCCTTTATAAAACCTTACAGATTTCTGGTTCTTTGCATCAGCATCCCTTTAGCTAACGAATATACTGTTCAATCATAATTTCTTCCTTTCTATGGCCTTTACTTTATATCATGGATGGGAGTCCTAGAATTGGATTTCTCTTTTTCATTTTTAAAGTTATAACAATCAGGTTGTTCAGGGAAATAAACTAAAAAGGTATATGTATGTAAATATTAAGTCCTTTATTTTAAGGAATTGGTTCACATGACTTTGGCAGCTAGCAATTCTGAAATCTGTTGTGTAGGCTGGCAGGCAGGAAACTCAGGCAAGAGTTAATCTTGAGTCTAAAATCTGTAGTGTACATAAGTAGGGTGGAAACTCAATCTGGTTTTCTGTGCTGTCATAATAAGGCGGAATTGCTTCCTCTCTGCAAAATCTCCGTTTTTGCTCCTAAGGCTTTCAACTGATTGAATGAGATTCACCTATATTATCGCAGGTTAACTCCTTTATTTAAAATCAAATAATTTTAGATACTAAATCACATCTATAAAACACCTTTTCAACAACACGTAGACTAGTGTTTTACCAAATAACTGGATACCATGATCAAACCAAGTTGACACAAACCCCTCACAAGTATTCTGGAGGTGATTGCCCTCTGTGAGATGCATTTGCCCAAGTTTTGAAAGGTAAAAAAAAAAAAAAAAAGTCAGTGACCAATATCTTCCTTCTCCAAAACTGGCAGCAGATATATGACCCTGGCAAAAATAGGTTTTGTAGTATCCCCCATAATCACATCCCATTATCCAAAGTCTGTGGAGGAGTTCTAAAGTTGTTAAAAATTCCCGCTGATTTCTTAGTATGAGTGTTAATAACAGAATTCAGACTATCTAGACCATGGCAGTGGCAGCAATACAAAAATATTCAAACACTATTGACTTTTGCTCCTTTAGGTTTTCCCTATATTTCATCCCCTTCTGATTGAAATATATACATTTCTATTTCCCTTGAAAAACTGTCTGACTTTAAAATTGTAGAGTAAATTTGAAAAAATAATAAACATTTAATTATCAAAAATAAATAATACAATTAATAATAAATTAATAATATTATTTAAATTATTTTATTAGCAGTTCTATGTCCAGTTGTACAAAAATATCACATCTTGGAGGAACTAAATATGTGATTCTAGCTTCTGTGACTATGAATGTATAAAAGACATTCTCCAACATGTAGAATTGGATTTTTCTTCCTTTTACACATATTTACCAAATTTGAAATCTATTTTTCAGTCTCTACTGTGTGGCAATACTGTACTAGTAACTGAAGATATATTTATGTTAGTTTGGGACACCTCAGAAGAAGACCCTGAAGTAATAATGCATTTAAAGAGTTTATTTGAGGGATAATTCTAGGAAGTACTATGAGAGAGTGACAAATTGAGTCAGAGAAGGGAGAAAACACAGAAAGATGTGCATAAAATAATGGGTTGCTACAGTGGAAAACTAAGACTCAATCCATTTAGGGATTCTTTATGAAATCATTTAGAACTAAAATGGATTTCAGAATTGTCCAACTGAGGGGAAAAAGGTACATTTTTATACAGAAACCACCATCTTAAGTTGGTTGATAGTAGCTTCTGGAACATTAACTTCCCATAATTTCCAGTCTACCTCCTGAACTGACTTACTATACTTCAGCGTCTGGGGAACATCTTCCAGAAGATAGACAAAACAAGCTAAGGAACACAAAAGAACTATTTGCCGATGACACCCAGGGAAGACTAAGGTGTATGTAAGGCAAGTTCTACTAAAATGAAGATGAACAAAGACCAATAATTTTCCTCATAGAGCACAAAGGGTAATGACAAAGGATACTAAAACCCTAATTAAATAATCACACAAATATTTGTATTGTGGTAACTGGTAAAAAGAAAAAAAATATTGAAAGGAAAAAATTTATATTAGGAGAGATGATCCAAGTTGTGAGATTAAGGAAGACTCTACTCAAAAGTCTAGTTGTGAGCAGAGATATAAAGGATAAGCAGAAGGTCAAGTTTTAGGAGGGGATGGGAACACCATTCTATGGAAAGTGTACAGAAATCCCTGCAAGGGTCAGGTACATGAAATGCACTGAAAGCAATATTGATAGAGAACAGAAAGATAGTGGAGTAGGCCAATTTGAGAAAAGCTGTAATCAGATCTTGAAATGCCTGGAAACTACTCTATAAGCAATAAACAATGGGTTTTAAGTAAAGCATTTTGTGTGATAGGATAAAAATTCTAATTTAAAGGTTCCCTTTCTTGGGGAAAATTTTCTTTTGGAAACTGTGAAACTATGCTTGGGAAAGCAGGAAAGAGCGGAATATTAGAATCATAGGAGTCCAGGAGAGATATGTCAATAACTTGGATGGGGAGACAGTAAGAAGTTGATATTGTTGAGGGACATATTGAGGTGATTAAGACCAGGAGCTGTTAAAGAGACAGAAGCTGTTGTGAGGGAGAGTGTGATGCTAAGTGATAATTAATATTTTTCTAACTGTGGTCCTCAAAGGATGGTAAGAAGGATAGTAATGACTTTCATCAGGGACAAGCACTGGAGCACAAACCATCCAATTACCAGGACTCAAAAATTCATAGGTTTAGGCCAAGATTCTTTTATATTAACTGCTATATTCATTAGGCTTCTTTGGTAAAAAAGAACTGGCTGGAGATATCAGTAAATATGATATTTATAAAATTATCTCATACAACGTTGTGGATGCATATGTACAAATTCCACAGGGTAGGCTGCGAGCTAGGACCCTGGATGAAAGTTTTTCATGAATTCTTCAGGAGAAACTGAAGTAGAGATGGAAAATCTTTCTTCAGACTGCTGAAATAATCACTTCTCCTTTTAAGGACGTCAACTAATTGGATGAGACATCTCTCATTGCTGAAGGCAAACTCTTGAGTTGATTGTAGAGGTAATCATCCATATTTGCAGTGAACTTCCTGATGATTTAAGTCCAAATAATGTCCTCACAGTACAAATTAGGCTTGTGCTTGTTTGGCCAAACAACTAGGAACCATTTCCCAGCAAGTTGACATATGCCTAACCATCACAGGTCACTTCTTCTCAACTTGGCAGGTGTACACATCATCTTAAACCACACTTAATCTCTAAATAAAAACAATAACTTACATATTTTTCACCTAACAATTCTCAACCGCCTTGCATCCAACTGGAAACTCACTAAATCTCTCCAGAATAAGTTGCTAGTCCTTGGGTAATATTCACTCTTATACTTGATATCATATAACTTAAATAATATGACATGAAATTAATACAACTTATGTCATATGATAGGGGGAAAAGAAAGGGTAGAAAACAAAGATATTTGTTTCATATATATATATATATTACTACATAATTATAACAAAATGAGGAAGTAATATTCATTATTCATAACCATTACTGTCCTTGGTTCTGTAACTGGTCACGTGGTTGTAGTCCATATTTATCACTACCTTCTTCTACTACCCACTCCATGTTCCCTTTACCCTTACTTAGCAAGCACCCCAGCTGGCCATGGTTCTTTGCCTGCTGGGGTGACCCAAACACTCATTCCTGAAATTTCTGTACCAGTAGTCCTGTCTGAATAGGGTTGTTGCAGTATTCCATTGACCTTAATCCAAGAGCTTGGTAGTTCTAAGATATATCCTACAAGACCTCCTGTATTCCAAGCAAACTCTTATTTACCTCCATTGTGTCAGTGCAGCCATTTTTCACCTTGATACTCAGGATCACTCACCCCAGCCAGTATAGTAACTCCATTCTTTGTTGATTCAGAGGCATGAGGAGCCTGAGGTAGTCAGGTGGCAGTCTTAAATTCTATTTCAATAGAATCATTGTACCTCCTGGTAGAAGTAATCTCCTTTTGAAACTAAAATATGTAGGCCAGCAGAGCCTTAATTTGCAGAGACAGGAAGCAAAAATTTTCCTAGTGGATTCATTAAGAGTAATAGAGAGTGGTGCCACTCCCTTTTCCAACCTTTGATTCCTGGATGTATGAATCCTGGCTAAAGAAGAAAGAGCACCATAGAGCAGATGCTTATTAGAGCATACACAGCCTTCTGGAGAACATTGCCTCAGCAACGTTATGGCCACCTAGTTTGAATCATGATTGAGTCTTCATAAGCTATTCCACCATTCTATCAATCCAGCTGCTTCAGGATGATGGGAATATGGTAAAACTAGTGAATTCCATGGCCATGTGCCCATTCCCACATATCATTTGCTGTGAAATGAGTTCCTTTGTCAGAAGCAATGGTGTATGGAATGCCATGGCAATGAATAAGATATTTGGGAAGTCACCAGATGGTAGTTTTGGAAATATTGCATGCAGAGAAGGTAAACTCATATCCAGAATATGTGGGGAGAGGAGAAAAGTCTTAGTTTTGAGAAAAACAGCAAGTACATCACTTGGGTAGGGCAACTGAGAATGGGAGGTCACCTGTGTCATTGTAGACTATTATGCATAAAAGTAAACAGTGAGATGATGAAATTTACAATCTCTTTATGAGCACCATCAAATTTAAATTTTTAAAATATTTGTCATTAAAGTTATCTAAGGAACCCTTGAAAGATGCTCATGGTATGATATCATTTTAAGTACAGACCTTTTTAATTGACCAATAATTTAAGTCTTTTCAGTTTGTTAATAATTTGAGCATAAAAATCCTTCAAGTAGAGTCTATTTGTTCTATAAAGATATCACTGAATAGGGAAGCAGACTTGGCCCAGTGGTTAGAGCGTCCATCAACCACATGGGAGGTCTGTGGTTCAAACCCCGGGCCTCCTTGACCCGTGTGGAGCTGGCCCATCCGCAGTGCTGATGTGCACAAGGGGTGCCGTACCACACAGGGGTGTTCCCCGCATAGGGGAACCCCATACGCAAGGAGTGCACCCCATAAGGAGTGCGCCCCATAAGGAGAGCTGCCCAGCATGAAAGAAAGTGCAGCCTGCCCAAAAATGGCACCGCCCACATGAAGAGCTGACACAACAAGATGACGCAACAAAAAGAAACACTGATTTCCGTGCCCTTGACAGCAACAGAAGCGGACAAAGAAGAAGATGCAGCAAATAGACACAGAGAATGGACAACTGGGGCAGGAGGTGGGAGGGAAGGGGAGAGAAATAAATAAATAAAATAAATCTTAAAAAAAAAAAGATATCACTGAATAAACAAATTATTAAGACACTAGATGTGTGTTTGATTGAGCCTGCCATCTTGCTAAAAAACGGTTTCTATTCTAAAGAGTGTAGGAAGCCACCCTGCACTGACTTGAGAGAAGTATGATGAATGTTATAACCTACTTTACACAATGACTGCCCTAATAAGAGTTATGTTAGATGATGTGTGAAAGAAATAAAATTAATAACCATTGCAGTTCAACATTTAATAGTACAGAGCAATGTAAAGTTATCCAGAATTAGATTCTGCAAAACAGGAGGGTACTTTTTGGGAAGATATTCATTAACACACATTTCCTCTAATGGATATATGGAAATGAAACACAGCAAAGATTCAAAGTTGCTGAACTGACAAACCCCTGTAAAATGGGAAGAGATACACCTTAGTATAAAGAAAAGGCATCTGTGTTTTGAAAATCAATTGAAGTTTTTGGTCTTTTGGGTGTTTTTTAAAATTATATTTTGAATTTGAAGTGACTTTGAAAGAAGGCATAAAATTGATTATGATTTAATTAGAAACTGCGGGCTCTACAATACGAAGAAACATTTGTACGCATAGAATGACTACACTGAAACAAACAACAAAACAGGAGCAGCCTAGTATCAGATACAGGACAGGTCTACTGGAGACAATGTGAGCGTAAGTCTGTCTCCACTAATCACTGTAGTCACACAATCATTCAAGTCAGACAACCCTTTTGACTGGCTCTTTGACCTTATTAACATGATGTTTGACCGAATTGATTCAAAAATTCAGTTGAAATGGCAGGAGTACAAACAGTCTTAGGCTCTGCAAATGCTACCTATAATTTAAGTCAATGGACAGTATTCATGGTGTGCAGAGGATATGTATAATGTAAAAATATTTCAAACCTTTTCTTCTCTCCTATACCTCCTAATCCTGCTCTTTCCCTTTTATGTCAAGGGATCACCTTGCTGTGTATTTCACAGAGAAAATATACAAAAATTTCTATCATTTACACCACTCACACAAATCTAAATTATGATCTATGGTACTCTTTAACAAATACTCCTGATTTTCAGAGACCTCAATATGCTTATACCATGTTAATTTATTGTTGCTTTCATTTGAAATATGGAAAGTGAATTTTATGCAACAAAACATTCTCTTCATGAAACTATTTCAAGATTTCCAAGATCATTCCAGTAGAATAGGTTTTCTTTTCTGAATCCTATTCCCTTTGAGATTATATATTTTTTCACTAATTAAATATTGCTCTAGTAATTTTTTAAACTACTGACATAGTAATTCTATCAACACAGAATGTTATAGCTAATTCTGTTTCCTCCATTTTTTATCAAAAGTTGAAACGTAAAAAATGAGGAAAAAAAAAAACAAATCATTTTGTAATTTCTTCATGCTAGATTTCTTAGCCTAAGGGGTAAAAATATAATAACTCCTGTGGATAAAATTCTAAAATGCTGACTTGTAGACCTGAGATTCTCTTTTCAGTACAGAGTTAAAATATTCTACAGTTTCCAGTCACTTTATAGGATAAAATGGTAAATAATTCCATATTTGCTTGATTTCATATAATTTGGATTTATTCAAGAGAATTCATTTACTTATTCTTGATAGAAAATAACATGGAAGGAAGCCTATTTAAATATAATATGTTGGATGATGTAATATAATGGTTACATTCTATAATAGTAAAAATAAAATTTTATCTGCAGTCTTAACAGCTTTGTTCTGGGGAAAGTCAGTCTATTCTTGACTAAACAAAGGTGTCTATCAGGTCTTCCTAACAACAAAAAAATGGCATAGCCTGTTCTATGGAATTTTCTCCGTAGAAGTCACTACCAATCAAAGAGAAATTAGTTTAGCTTTTGAAAATGTTCTTACTGTAAGTGTAACGTCTCATGAATGGCATGAAAAGTAAATAATCTTTAATATATTTCAATGAATATGTATTTGAACAAGTCATACTGTTCAAATAATGGAGGAAAAATAGGTCTGTCAACTTTGATTTAATCTATTCTTCATGTGTTTTACTGAAGGAAAAAGTAAAAACAATAGTATTATGCATGAAATGTCAAATTTTTAAAAAAGAACCAATCATAAACCAAAACAAAATATAAAAACAAAAAATAATAAACTTGCCTTAAATAACAGCCAGGTATAGTCCATACTTCTCATCTTAAAGGAGGGTGGCAAATGTCCCCTTTCCTCTTCTTCATTCAAACCCAGGCAGTTTTCTATCCCTGGCCACTTACATAAAAAGGTGGAGTTGTTAGTGTAGCCATCTGCCAGCAACAAAGTGAAAGGTCCAGGACTAGGGGTCATGATATTTGGCCCTACTTCTACCCATTATCTGGGAATTAATGTACTTAACCCTCCCATTTTCACATTTGTACATGAAGACTTAAAATACCCAACCTGATTGATTCAAGAATAAAATAATATATATACAAAAATCTTTCTATAAAATGAATAATATCAAAGCCATATGTGGTACTTTGAGTCTCTTATGGACTAACTCATTCCTGTGGGTATAAAATTACTGTAGGTGGAGCTTCCCTTTGATTAAATCTCTTTAGTATGTTGTGACCCAGTGTGAATCTTAATCCTCTTAATGGAGTCCTTTATAAATGGGATAAATACACAAAGAAAAAAGGCCCAGAGGCAGAAAGGACCCACAGAAGCTGAGAGAAAGCCTGAAAGCAAGAAGCTGAAATCAATGGGACCCTGGAGAGAGGCAGCCAGAAGTTGAAAGCAGGAGGAGAAAGCATAGACTGGCAGACCATGTAGTTGATTGCCCACAGCTGCAGCTCTGGAAGAAAGCATCATATGACGAAGATTTGATTTGGACACTTTCATGACCTCAGAACTGTCAATTTATAAATTAGTAAATCCCATTGTAAAAGAAAGCCCATTTCTGGTATCTTGCCTTGACAACGTTTAGCAAACTAGAACATCACGTAAAATAATATTAGCAATTTGTTTTTGCTTTTGTTTATTTTACTGAGGTAGACAAAAGATGCTTTTGAAAACTATCTTGAGGTTGGATTGAATATGTGTATTTATAACTGCTTTTTTTGCTACTGTATAAAACAGTTTTAGAATTGTTCCATCAACAAATGCATAAGCAATTCCACTGCACATTGAGCTGCAACCTTTTCTCCACATGCATTAATTAACATTGTTTTCCCCCTTACAAAGGGGACCACAAGTCAGTGGTTCCTAATATTCATCATCTCTGAGCCATCATCATAAACTGTGTATTTATTATAACTTTAATGAAGGGAAGTGAGACATCTGTCTAAGGGAGCAAAGCCTTGGTTTGTCATTAAATGCAGAATTACAAGAGTCAGTAACACTGAGAATAATGTCTCTGTCTCTTACTAATTTTAAACAATGAGGCAAATTGCTTAACTTTTGTAAGCTGTCAGCTAATTTAACTATAAAATGTGGATATAATACCTCCCATTCTAGGTCATGAAGATTAAATAAGAAAAAAAGATATCAAAAAATGGCACAGGAGCCAATGGGTACTAAGCATGTAAAACTGGCAGCAATTGGTATTGCAACCTAACATATTACAACTACAGTCCAGTTGAGTAAACTTGGGTAATGTATATAGTTGTTCTAAATGTCAATTCCTTATCATATAAAATGAGTTTTTGAATTAACTAGAGAAATGAGGGCCTCTTTTATCTTCTCGAATCAAAGAACCCACATCTGACTGCAAGATACCATTTCATAATGTCCACAATGAATTTCCACTAGATAAGAGATGTGTGTTCATTTAACATATGAAGGAACAGATTCCCTGGGAGGGTAAAATAAGTTATCGTGGTTCCTATAAAGCAAGGTTCAGCAAATGTTCTTTGTGATAAGGCCAGATAGTAGATATGTCAGGTATTGTAGGTCATAGGGTCTGAAACAGCCACTGAACTGTGCAGATTTAGAGCAAAAGCCACCTTATACAATGTGTAAACCAGTGACACCTATGGAGAGTAATCTGAATTTCATGTAATTCTAGCATGTTACTAAATATTATAATTCTTCTGAGATTTCTTCAACCATTTAAAAATGTAAAACTACTTTCTGAGATCATTGGCCATTAAAAAACAGGTGGCATGCTGGATTTGGCTTGTGTGCTATTGTTCGCTGAAAGTTAGTTGAGAGAAAACTATAGATTTTAAAGGTAAGGCTTTTGCCTGTGGAGAAAATATCAGAGAAATATCATAGATTTTTAAAATTATATTATCCCTTCCTAGATAGCAGATGAAAGAATAAGAAGTTACAATATTTGTGTTCTTTATTAAAATTAAAGCAACAGCAACAAAGATTCTTTCTGTTGAGGGAAAGATCTCTGTTTTCACAATGGCAAAGAAAATAAAAGTGGAAACAATATTTGATTGCCTCAGCATGTATATATATTTCTCTTAAGTCTAATGATGACTGTGGGGTTTTTACCACTTCACAGCTACAGATCATTACACATGGAAAAAATGTTAATAAACTGCAGCAGCAGAAAACTATTTGTAGGCCATGGGAAACCAACAAAAACAAATGTTCTTTTTTTAAGATTCATGAAGAGAAAAATAATCTTACCAATGATAAGTATTTAGCAAAGTGTGTTCAGCAACACAGATAAAAGAATAATGTATTTTAAAAGCATAGAAAGGGAAAATTCAGTACTAATTAGTGAGTAGGGGAATTTAGATAGTATTGTATACCAGTGGCTTACTTGCATCCACAAGTTTAACTTACTAAGAAAGAAAAGAAAAAAAGATGTATTTATAAATTGATGGAATACTTCTTTATTTCCAATATTGTCACTTGGGCTAACATATACCATTTCAACACTATGTTTAAGAAACTGGTAACTGAACCCAAAAACCCTTGATCAAAAACCTTAGCTCTACCAAGAGTAATTGTATACATGTTACTCAATACGTTTACGCTTCTAATTTTTCACCAAAAGAAAACAACTGATGATAGCTCGTACTCCATAGAGTTGTTAGAAGGATTAGATAAGTTTTGGAAATCATAAGAGACAAAAATCTACTCCTCTTGCTCCTTCTTTGGATTTAACCAGTAGAAGCGATTTAAACATAGCTGATTAAACAAATGATGATCAAAATGTCAACTACATTAATGGCCATGTAAGAATCTTATCAACTTATAAACATAGTGACTGTGCTTTGACATGAAGTCTAAAGGAATCTCTGCTTCTTTCCCCAAATGGGGTTTGGTCTGACTCTGTGGATGTGGGACTCAAGGTCTGCCCAATCCAATCTAGGCAGAGAAAGAGAGAGTAGCAGTGGAAGGATAGAGATAGGGAGAAGATTCCAAATCCATGAAGACTGAAATGAAGGAAAGAACCACTAGTGGGAACTCACTGTGTTAGTGAGGTAAAAAGGGCTATACAGAATGAGACCACAACATGTGGAAGCAGCGACTTCTATATTTTGACTGCTATGTTCTAGAAAATATGGCTAAATAGCAGTCTATTTCATAGCATAATGATCTTACTGTCTTCCTGCAGAAAACAGATTATGTCCACGAGAAGACAGATGTTGGGGGTTCCTTTCTCTATGGAATGGAAGTGTGTAAATAGTGGCAGTTAAAACAATTGGGTATTGCCCTCCTACAGCGAACAATTGTTTCTTTCATTAATTCATTCATTTTGAAAAAAAGTTTGCATTCTTTCTCGGGTAAAACTTGATTGAAAATCACAATCCTAGAATTGCTGTTGCTTTGTGACTCTGTAATTAAATTGTCCACTACTGGAAATTCCTAAAATAGAAAATAAAGCATAGGGGAGGAAATGGATCCAATATACATAGGAATCTAAGAGCTTTCCTAGAAACAAAGAAACAGCATGCCACACCCGATCATTGAGAGTCTATGTTAGGAGACATACTGCAGTGGCAGGTTGGTTTAGAGCCTAAAGGCACAATTGTCTTGAAGGAAAAGAAGTGGGATCTAGGTATAAGGCTAATGCCAGAAAATTTCTTAGAAGACCTAGTGAATTGCTTGAGTTCTAAGAACAAAGGCTGAACATAGGTTTATAAACTGAGAAGTAAGGACATACTTTACATAACCTGACATATACCAAAAACTTTACAAGTAAAGCTTTTAATTTATTTGTTTTCTGAAAAAGAAGAGAATTATTACTCTTTAGGAAATTTTTAGTTGTGTTATCTCATGATATAAACAATAACAATATAATGATAGCATGGAAGTAGATTCTAGGATTGCCTAGAAAACAACAACAACAACAACAACAAACAAAAAACAAAAAGTCCTGCATCAGGCAACTCATGCATGGTGTATTGTATCAAATATTCTAGGGTTGGAACTAGAATGAGGTGATACAGACAGTTGCCTCAGGATGCAAAATTCAAGGGGAACCAAAAACTCAGTAATTGATGTAAATAATATTTACTGCAATATTTTAAAAAAACAAAGCTAATACAAAATATCCATGATAAAAAATTCAAAGTTTCAAATGATGTATTTAACCTTGTATGTGCATTATCTTGCCCCACTTGATCTCAACATAATCCTGGTGCTGGTTTCAATAAAACTTTATTTTACAAAAATATGCAATCAGCACATGTGCCATAGTTTCAAAATACTGCATGAAAATATTTTTTACTGGATTTTGGCATTCTCTTAAATTTTGCACCCTATAGCTAGTACCCCCCTGGCATCATCATATTACCTACCCTGGAAAACTGAAGATTTTAGGTAATTTGTATATTTAAAGGAACAGAGAGCACAAGGAAAGCCAAAGATGTAAAATCAAAAAGTAGAAGAATGAAGAGATAGAGGATAAATTGTTATAAGAATTCAAAGGCAAACTAATTAATATATTTAAAAAAACACTGCTAAAAGAATGTAAAATAAAATCCCACAAAGCTGTGAATGTTTTAAAAGGAAAGAATAGGATAGTCTCAATTGCAATGAATATAACCAGGGCATTCCCTCTGCAATCCCCTGTGTTTGGGCAATTTCCTGGTGTGCAGTTCTGAGCAGTAGAGTTTCTGGACCATTGGGGAAATGAAGGAAGGAAGGTATAGGAGCTATAAGTCAACTTTCTCTACATTTTTCCTGAGGCTCTTTATGCAAGGTGGCTACTTCTTCTTTAGAAATAGTAACTTAACAATTAAAAGACAAACATTCTTCTTTCACTGACCTCAAATGTGCGAAGTTAAGAGCAGACTACTGTTAACACTTTCCCCCATCCCTGTTAAACAGAAAATAAAAACAAGTTGCAATGAATAAAATAGAGTTGCTTATAATCTTAAGTCATTTGCTCTGAGTTACCTTGAAGGAGCTAAGATTGAGGACTGCCACCAGACCACTAGGGTTTACATCCCTTCTTCACAACTCACTATGTGACTTTGAACCATTTGCCTAAATTATCTTTTCTTCAGTTTACTCATCTGTAAGATGCAGATAAGAATAGCTGTTATTTTAAAAATTTATAATAAATATTAAATCAGATAAAGCATGAGGAACTTTTTTTTGATAAATAATAAGTAATGTTATAAATCACATTATACTTATGATAAATTATATATAAACAAGACTTAAAGAGATTAAATGACCAGATAGCAAGAAAATGCTATCTTTTTAAAATTATTTCTTTATTTATTTCTCCCCACCCTCTTGTTGTTTACACTAGTTGTGTCTGTTCATCTTTTTTGTTTCTTTAGGAGGCACCAGGAACTGAACCCAGTACCTCCAATGTGGGAGGGAGCCACCTATCACTTAAGGCACCTCAGTTCCCTGTTTTGCTGTGTCTCTCTTTATGTTTTTCTTCTTGTGTTTCTGGTTGTGTTATTTTTCTGTGTCAACTTGCAACATTGTGCAAGACTGCTGTCTTCTTTAGGAGTCACTGGGAACCAAATCATGGGCTTCCCATGTGATAGGCAGGACCTTAAGCACTTGAGCCATATTTGCTTCCCAAGAAAATGCTGTCATCCCATAGGGAAAGAATGTTTCTGTAAACCAACAAACAGTGGTCTATGAGGGTTAAGTAAAAAAATCCTGAACAACTGCAGCTAGAGATGCTTAACCAAGATATACCTACTGGTGATATGTTGTCTTTCAGCTTGTCAACTATTCGGATTTACTCTTCTTGCCCAAAGGAATGAAAAATAAAACCAGAAACCATTAAAGCAGTATTGGAGGAACACAGAAGTATTAGTCAGACACTTGAGAGAGTAAACAAAAATAATGAGGACAGTTATTATGCAAAGAAATTTTCCCCCTCCATCCACAATAAGAAAAGATTCCATACTGCAATTAAGAAGAGACATTTGAATTGCACCAATCCAGTGGCATCTCTTAGATCATAATACAATAGTATATTTTTCACAATTCCATAAGGAGGTGAAATTTAAAACTAATATCAAAATATATCTTTATTGTCCAGGATTCCTGTATGGTGTTCATGATATTTTTCTTAGCTTATAATTTCTCAAATTAAAAAAAGAAGTTTTAAAAAAGTAGATCTTTACGTGGGTTATTGAGTGTTATATGTAATTGTGCTAAATAGTCTGGAGATTATTTTAATTACATAATAAATCTTTAACAATTCATGACACAAAGCCATGTGTGAAAGAACAATATCATTATCAATGACTCCTTGAAACGTCATTATGTATAAATATGTAAATAACAAAAGATTGTTAAAAGTAAGCAAGACTCTGGCATCCTGAGTTGAAAGGCAAGCAAGTAACAGCCCTTCCACCAGCCCCTCTATAACTACAGTTTGCTAGGTTTGTTAAAAAATAGATCACCAGTCCCCTCCCCCAGAGTCTCTAAATCAGTTGGTCTGGGAAGGGGTTTGATTACTTTGCACTTCTAACATTTCTCAGTGATTTTAATATTACTGGTCTGAGGACCACCCTTTGAGACCCATAGTCATACAGTGATTTATTCACAAAATGCTACACATAATATTTCAATATGTATGCTCATATTTTTCCCAATATTCCTGTGCATTCAGAAGTAGTATTATTTACAGATGAGAACAGAGATACATAGCGCTATGATTTAAACCAAACAAAACAATTAATATGTGAAAAATGTTAACTCAAACCCTGATCTTCTGAAAACAAATTGCATTTTCTTTCTCCTACTTTAAATTGAATAGAAAGAAGACTGATAATCAGCTTAGAGGATTGAAGAGGGAAGAGGGAAAATCCTATGTGGTGAATTAGCTAGGGAATCAAAACCAAATTAATTATAGTTTTGATAAACAGTAGCAAGAGCACAATTGATATTCAAGTGAATTGAATTTGTAATGATCAGATTTGCAATGTTTTTCTACTTCTCTGAGCAGTAAAATGAAATATTGGCATGTACTACTGATATTTCCAAAAGATCTATTTCCTTTTTTACTTTTGGATCAAAATAAAAAATCTCAAGCTATAGCAGACTATTTCTGTGATCTTTCTATTATCTATCTATCTATCTATCTATCTTCTATCAATCTAGCTATCTATCATTCTAGCTACCTGTCAATCTAACTATCTATATTTATCTGTATCTATCATCTGTCACTAATGGAGAAATAAAAATGAAATACACTTTGCCTTTTGTATTATATCAGAAAATGTTATTATGGTTGTTAAAAAGTCATCATGTTGAAGACTGATACAGTGAAAAAAAATCATGACATTGATTTAAAAATAAACATAGCATTTAGATGTCTTTAGTTTTAATACTTATTTCTCAAAACATAGCAAAATTAATGAAAAGTAAATTACGTTGGCATGCAAAGTTTCACGGAAAAATTATAAACATAATTCTGGTTTTAGCTTTTAGTCAAATTAATTCAGATTCTCTATCAACCTGGCAACACTAATTGCAAAGGTTGGAATTATACATATTTCTGATTATTTTACCATATAGATTGCACTCTTAATCAATTTAAATGAACAACTTCAGGCCTGAAATAGTCTCTAATTTCTCTGTCATTTAATGAGCAGTATAGCCAATGTCCTGTGGAAACCTGCAAAACACAAACAGTGGACAGCTATCCTTCTGGAATAGACTGAAATCCCACTTTAACAGCATCAGGAGCACACAATTCAATATTAAGAAACCAGGTTTTGGACCTTCCCCTAGGGAATTTATTCCACAAAAGCTAGGAGTTTTCTTCATTGTACTGTTTCACCCATGAGGACTCTGAGAACAGCATTGATATAATTATAATTAACTCTCTTGTACATATTTCAGTTCCTTTCCAGTGTGAAGGAAGGAAGAAATTTGACTCTTTGCTAGTTGCGCCTATAAATATCTATCTTTAATAATAGGGAAATATTTTCTCAACCTCTGACCAATATTCTTAACTAAATTTGAAACAAAAATGTGAACTTTCATTTAAAAAAATATTAATATATATTATTATTATTGCAGAAATTATGAACTTACGAAACAATCATGCACATTTGTAGAATCCCCATACAACAACCCTTTACCAAATACACCACACTTTTGTGGAACATTTGTTATAGTTTATGAGATAATGTATGCTCCATAGAATACATTTGGCATATTTTTTCCATGCCCTCCTATTATTAACAAAGTATGTTACATCTTTGGCATTGATAGAAGAATATTGCAGTATTGCTGCTAACTATAGTCCATAGGTTATATTAATTGTATATTCCCCGTGCTTCTCCACATTCCACCTTCTCTGCAATAGGAACATATATCTGTTCTAGTTCTCAGAAGCATGTTCTTGCATTTGGACTATTAACCACAATTTTCATCCAGCTCTGGATTCACTGTTATTCAGTCCCTAGATTATTCTCTAGTTTTCTTTCAATTGGCATTTACATCTCTAGACTACCATTTCCAGCTACAATTCCATTTACAAACCAGCTACTACTCACTCTAATGTGTTACCATCGACCTTATCCATTTCCACACACTTACAGTCAATTCCTGTTCAGCTGTATTCAATTCCTCCTTTTCTTCCAAGTTTACAAAGTTATTCAGTTCTTTGTCATTTGGTAGATATGCACTAAAAGATAAATCATTTTACCAGAAGTAAATAAATAAATCATCTATTAAGATGAGTCTAAAACAATAGTATGATATTCATATTTGTAGCTGATTGTGAAGACAATTTTGTTCTTCTAATTTTTAATAACTTTCCATTTTCCTCTAAAATGTGAAATTGTGTGTTACATTTAAAAACACATAAAACAAGTAAATATTAATTTGGCAATATTAGAGAAAATAAAGAATAAATTTTAGTACTATCTCATACATCTTACAATATATCAATAATTACATGAATTGTCTCTTAGATCATATATTCATGCTCAGTTTGAAAGAAAATGAAAATATGTGAAGTTACTCAAAAGCATTACAAAATCTTTCCCATAACAAAAACAGATAAATACCAAAAGCTGACCTCAATGAATTTGTCATCATTGAAATTATTTCTCCAAGTGTTGAGTTTCTCAAAGTTTAAACAGTACCAATAAGCTTTATTTTGGAGGGAATTTTTCTTGTAATATATTTACGTTAATCATTTCTCTACTTCATTAAATTAGTTAATGACTCTACTGTTTTATTAATTTTAAAAATCACTGAAATCCTTGTCTGTTTTTATTTTCCTCCTGTAAACTCTTATAATTTTATATTCCTATACCACAATTTTAGTAGAGTGTTGAGAAGAATAACTGAATAGTGCCTATGCATAAACCACCCATTTTTTATTGCTATCTTTTTATTTTAGAGTGTTTCTTAATTGTTCACTCCTTTGATATGTGCTAATGGTATAACTCCTTGCCTGTCAGAAAAATCTTTTCTCTCATTTTTATGCATACTTGTCTCATTTCCATCCTACATTAATCCTATTTCTGAAACATGGCAAAAAATAAATAAAACAAAAAACAAAGTGAGAACAAATATTCTTTACTTTTTCTTTTTCTCTAACTAGTGCTTACTACAAATCCTACAAAGAAATGACTGGTACACCTCTCAATACAAACAGCTAGAATTCTGGACAAATTCAATGAACAACATTTTCACTCATTGGGATGACAGGTGTGGCAGTTTGAAAATTATTTTATGAATCTCAAAATGAGAAATATTTTGTTTGTTTGCTGGTTCACACCTGTGAATGCTAGCAACCCTTTCAACTGGATTATGTCAGTGAGGTGTGACACAAGTTGAGACTCTGCCCTCTTGTTGGGTCCAATAAAATCTGGAGACACACTGGAAAAGAGAGCTCTGCCATTTTTTACCATTCCATGTGACAGAAACAAGAGGTTCAAGAAATGATGCCCTGGAGAGAGATGAGCCTTATGTCTGCTAGCTTGCAACTGAAATAGGGAAGAAATCAGAGCATCTGAGCTTGAGAGAGAAAACGCAGGGGGAAGGCAGAGACCAGGCAGAGAATACCCACCCTGTTTCTTCAAAATAAGGCAGGTGACTTGAGTGAGAAATCGTCTCTTATGGTGCTTTAGTTGAATTTTTCATGATTTTGGAACTGTAAGCTTTTATCACAAATAAATATCCTTTATAGAAGCCAACACATTTCTGATAGTTTGCATCAGCACCCCCTTTGGCAAATTATAAAAACAGGCATTACAGAATTGTTTCAGAGGAGAATGAAGTGACCCCTACAAATATCTTAGCTATCTTTCTGACGGCAAGCTCTGGATTGCAGTTCAAGAAGAAACAAAGTAGATCATGGCAGTCTCACCGAGTTGAAGAGACACAAGTAGGAGGTTGGGGAGACTGATGCTGCTTGAATTTGCAGGGCAGAGTATCAGGGACCAGAGAACTCTAAGAAAATTATGTATTTTGATCACCATTGCACTTGGCTGAATATTGATCAGCACACACATAGGGTGAAACTACACAAAACTTGGCAAAAACAACTGTGGGAAAGTTATAGGAATATCAACTCTTGGATCACACATAGGCATGGGAGATAGCTGAATTCTGTCTAGTCAGAGAAAAGAAGCTTCACTAAATACCTGGGGCAATCAATATAGACTCCAGAAGGGTTGTAGCTGGATAGTGGGGTTATATTAGCCCTTGAGTTAAGCCCACTCCAGACTGTTTTGGGTTTGTTTGTTTGTTTTTCATTTTTTTAAATGGTATTTTGATTACATAAATGTTACAGAGAAATATAGGGGATTCTAATATGCCCACACCATATACTTCCCACATTTTCCCACATGAGCAACATCTTTCATTAGGGTGGTACATTCATTGCAATTGATAAATGTTTTGCAGCATTGCCACTAAGTGAGGATTATAGTTTACAGTGTAGTTTACACTCTCTCCCACTCACTTCTGTAGGTTATGGCAAGATATATAATGACCTGTATCTGTTGTTGTAATGTCAATTCAGAACAATTCCTAAGTCGCCAAAATGCCCCCACATTATACCTATATTTCCTCTTCCTAGCCTCAGAACCTCCAATAACCTTGGCCTCCACATCAATGATATTTATTCCATTGCTAGAATCAGAATAAGTCTATTGTAAACTACTAGTAAGTTTATTTTAGTCCATAGTTCATTCCCCAATCCTGAGGATTTTAGGATGGTGATGCCCACTCCACCTTTAGTTGATCCCATTAGGCTGATGACTCTCTTATGTGCAGTTGTAGATTCTCTTGGTTCCTTACCGTGTTGGTTATCCACCATCTCTTGTTAGATGTCCTTGGTGAGTCCAAGGAACTGGAGAATAGATATTGCAACTCCATTGAGATTCAGGGCCCAGCTGGCACATGGAGAGCCCAAAGATTTAAGTCTGTTGGATGTACACCTACTAACTTTAGTACTAATTACAAGTTTAAATAGAAGGACAGAAGAGCCATGTGTAGGGAAATCACAACTGAGTCCAACTCTATCACACTAGGGAACATAAATTCCAAAGTTTGGCAAAGCTCCAAATTCCTGAGCTATCTTTCCTGACTATAGTGTCTAGATGACTCCAGAGCCCTCAGAAGCACTGTTATTTGGAAGTTGGATCTACTTTGGCTATCAAGAAGATCCTGCTGAGATGTACATAAGATTTCCCAACACACCTTGAAGTCTTTTAGCCATACAAACCCATTTGTCTTCACCTTTTCCCCCTTTTGATCTAGGTGTTTTTTGTTTTTTTTTTTTTTTTCCAGTTTCATTGCTTGTTAGTACTTGGTAGCAATCCTTTAGTTCCAGGGAGGTCATCCCCGGTAGTCATATCCCATGTGGGGGGGGGGGGGGGAGGTGTTATTGCATTTATATGCTGAGTTTGATTTACAGAGAGGCCACATTTGAGAAAGGAGGCTTCCAGGAGGTAACTCTTAGGCACCCTACAACACTAAGCTAAGTTTCAATTTCAAGAGCAAAGGTTCATAAGCATAGTCATCAATATCAAGGGCCCATCAATGGACCATCTTTCTTCACTGGTCATTGCCCCTGTACTTGGGGGATTGTTGCTGTTCCATTAGTAAATGTGACAGAACTCCCCAGGATAGGAATTTGATATTCTTCTAGTTATTGTGTAAATCTCCATCCACTGTAACAATGACCCATGAACATTTGAACACATTTATACAACTTATATGTATGCCCAGGTGAATTTCCTCCCATGTATCCCCCATCACTAACACCCCACACCAATGGTCCTCCTGCCACAATTGTGATTCTTCTGTGATCCAAAACTTCTTCAAAAATGAAGCCAATAAAATAGCCATATATGATTAATAAAAAAATGAAATAATAGTTTTAAAAATAAGAAATAAACTTTTACAAAACTAAAAAATAATATAAAATAAAGTAATTGGGGTATTAAAAATAATAAGTGCCCCAAAATGTTTTCACTGAGTGCTATGAAGGTGCCACAATGATGAGGGAGGTTGTTGGTGTGGGAGGAGTGGGTGGGGGGTATACAAGAACTTCTTATATTTTTTAGCATAATCTTTTTTTACGATGTATATATCTTCAAAAAATACAATTTACAAGCATCATGTGGTGGGGAGTGGGGAGTGGGTTATATGGAACCTCTTATATTTTTTGTTTTCTTTAATGTTTTTTAATGTAACATTCCTTGTGATCTATTAATTTAAAAATAAATTAAAAATAAACTTAAAAAACCAAAAACATAATGAAAAATATTTTTAAAAATTTTTGACATTTTGCCTTTCATCCCTGTAAGACCTGTTGTCCTGTATGTACAGAGACATTTTATTCCATTTATTCCCCCAGTGTCTTACTTTTTTTGCATTTTGTCTTCAAAGAAGTTTTAGGTCACAGTCAATCACCTACAGAATACAGGGGACTCCCATTTACTCAACATTCTCCCCCTTTTTCCCCTTCCTGTATTAATAACCTTTTCTAATGTATGTGATACATTTGTTACAACTGATGTACAAATATTGAAACATAGCTACTAACCATGGTCAACGGTTTGCATTATGGTTTACATTTTGGACCATACACTTTTATAAATTTTTGATGAAATTTAACATAACCTGAATCATCTTTGCAAGATCATGTAGAACACTTCTATCATCCCGAAAATATCCCTTGTCCCATCTAATCTATCCCCCACCTTGGGGTCCAGGGTGACGACCAGCCTTCTCTTCTTGAAGGACTGAGGGCCTGACATACTTGACTGTCCTCCCCTATTAGGCATCTCCCAAGCTTCCAAGAGACTCCTGCCCCTCTGTTTGAGGACATAGTGGGCACCCCCAGGATGAGAGTCCAACTCTTTCCTGCTCTTTATGTGGGTCTCCACCCACTGATACAACACACTATGACAAAATGATCACTGGCACAATCCGTAGGAGCCTGCCCCAGGTGCCCTCTATCCCACGTGTGCTCCCTTCAAACACTCTAAACAAGTAACCCTTCCTTGTGAGATTGCCAAAAGGGCTTTCCCAACATTGCTGTTTCAATGGGCACCCGCCAATGCCCAGTGTCCCTGCTCCCTCCCCCAACCCTTCTTCCTCCAGTCCCTGGACTGTCCAACCCACCCTCCCTACCCTAGGCCCTGTCGAACCTGCACCTTCCAGCCCAATAGTATCACTACACCACTGTCATATCTCCTCACTGCATACCTACATACTTCCACCTAATCATAGATGTCACCCATAAGGGCATTGGCTCACAACTTTCGTCCCCCTTTCTATTTCCTGTAAACCTATCTTCCAGACTCTAGTTCTGTGATTCTGCTCAATTTGCTTAATTCATATCCGTAAGATTGTGTAATATTCGACCTTCAATGCCTGACTTGCTTCACTCAACATAGAGTGCCCAGTTTATTTACCCATGTTATCATATGTGTTAGTACTGTATTCTTTTTTACAGCTTAATAAAATTCCATGTATATATATATATATATATATACCACATTTTGTTTATCCTTTCATCTGGTGATGGGCATTTGGGTTGATTCCAACTTTTGGCAATAGTGAATATTGCCACTATGAACATTGGTGTGCTGTTCATGTCCTTGCTTTCAATTCCAGACTGTTTTAAAAACAACCATGAAAACCAAAAATGTCTCCTCATGTAACTTAACTGCCCCCCACAAAGTGAACTTCAACTCCTTTTAAAGGAAGTCAACAATATCCACTCTATTACGTAGCGTATAAAATATGTGGAATCCAATAAAATTTACTAGCCATTTGAAAAAACCAGAATTATTAACTGCATAAAGACACCATTAACAAACATAGAAACAAGTATGGAATTAGAATAATTGATATAATTGGAGGATAAAGATTTTAATAGAATTATTATAATCATTAAAAATGTTTCTCACATATGCACATATATATGTCTGTGTGTGTCTGAGTTGAGTATTTCAGGGATTTGGCTTTATGCCGTTGTGGGATCTGGCTAATTATCTTGATAGGGCTGATGTCTTTATGTTTGCTGCTGTAGTTACAGATACACAGGACAGGAAGTCAAGAAGGGAAGTAGGAGAGAAAACAGACAATAAGGAGCCAAGAAGAAAGGAATGAAACCTTCATCAATACTTGATACCTCTGACCTTGAAGTGTAAATATCCTGTAAAGACTAGGGAGATTCATCATGGAACTAAAAACAAATACATCTTCCCCATGAATTTGAGAAGAAGTGAATGTGAAGCAGTTCTAGACTCAGACACTCCCACATACCAACATGATAAGATACCACAGATAAGCAACAATTAGTGTAAGTTACAAAATAGCTAGTGCTTCACTTCTACCCTCCAATTCCCCAGAAGAATCTTTCCTGTGGCCCATTCTAATTGGCAACATACAGGAAAGAAAAGTCTAGGAAATATAATTTAACTTAGTAAAATTGACACATCACTAAGCCACCACAATTGACAAGGTTTTAAAGAAAAACACAATGCAAATGGAAATGAAATATGAACACATAAGAACCAAACCAAACTTCCAGAGTTGAAAAACATAATATCTAAATTAAAATACTCACTGGTTGAGTTTAATCACAGATCTTATACTCTGCAGAAAATTATCAACGAATTCAAATAGGAAAAGAGTAAACCTAAACTGAAGCAAAAAGATAAAAAGAAAAGACAGAAGAGTAAATGAACAAATCTTCAGTGACCTGTAGGACCACAGAAAGCAGTCTGACTTCATGTAAATGGTGTTCCAAATGAAGAGGAGAGAGATGTAGGGAATCAAAAAGTGTTTGCAAGCTGGGACCCCTCCCCAACTTTAGGAAAAGGGGGGGAATAAATATCTTAAAATGGCCTACCTTGGGGTACCATATATGCTTCTCACCCTGCAACATGCTGGCAATCTATGCCTCAGATTGTTTCATTTCTTGTTTCTTAATAAACTCTTTTCTCCCTCACCTACCCCCACCAAAAAAAGGGTTTGGAAATATTGACCAAGTTATATCAAATTTAGTGAAACTATATATTCTGAGCCAAGAATCTCAGAAAATTCTTAGCAGAATAAACAATATTACTAGAAATATCAAAATAAAAATTTTTATATACAGTGATAACAATAAAATTTTAAAAGCAACCACATTAAATATATAGCAAAGATAAGAATGGCCATAGATCTATCATCAGAAACAAAGGAAGCAAAAAGTGAGTGGAACAAACTACTTAAAGCACTTACAGAAAGAAATCAGGAAGCTTTAACTCATACCCAGGTACTTATCTTTCAAAACTGAAGGTGAAATGAAGACTTTCTCCCGACAACCATTGACAAAGGGAATTCAGAATCAGTAGACTTGCACTGGAAGACATATTAAAGAAATTTCTTCATTCTGAAGAAAATTGATACCAGATCTATAGTTAGAAATTAAGATTGCTATTGATGGGTGAGTGGTTAAATATTAAATACTGTTTCCTCATATTTATTTAATTAAAAGGTGAAATAAAACAAAGAAAATAACTGTTGTAGGGATTCTTACATATGTAGAAAAATTGTACGAGAATGCAAAGAATGAGAACAAAATAGATGTATTTTATGACAATTTTCGACATTATGTACCAAGTGGTAGACTATCATTTGAAGGTCATATAGGATGAGAAAAAGATACATATTTTAAATTATGGAACAACTATTAAAATAAAGCAAAGGGGAGTGAGTGTAATTCAGTGATTTGATCGCTTGCTTCCCATGAATGAGACCACATACATGACAGCTAATAAATCAATAGTGCAGAGAAAATGGAATAATTAATTACTTTAAAAGAAAGCAAAGAAAGGATAAAAATAAGCAAAGAAAACATAAGACAAGTGGAAAGCAAATAACAACACTGCATATTTAAACACAAACATAATAATTTTATGAAATATAAATGATACCAACACTGCAATTAAAAGCAGATGCTGTCAGATTGTTTAAGAAAGCAAATCCCCATTATATGTTGCCTATATGAAAAACATTTTAAATATTAAAACTCAGCTTTGTTAAAAATATTTAAATATCAAGACTCAAGTATGTTAAAATTATTAAAGATATATTCAATATATCATATACAGTGTAATAATAAAGAATATGAAGTGGCAATATCAATCAGTGTATAATTTAAGACTATACTGCCAGAGGTAAAGAAGGATATATCGTAATAATGAGGGAGTTGGTTAATCAAGAGGCATAAAAATCTAAAAAAAATGTATAGGCACTAATAATAAAACTTTACAATATAGAAGGAACTATTGTTAGAATCAGAAGGGAAAAATAGGCAAAATCACAATCATAGTTGTAATTTTCAACACTCTTCTCCCAATTACTGATAGAAGTAGACCAAAAATCAAGTATACAGAATACTTAGATGATACTACCGACCAAATTGACCTAATTCATATTATACTCTATCCAGTAAAAGCAGAACATACATTCTTTTCATGTTCATGTAGATTATTTTTTAAAAAATAAGTCATATGCTAGGCCATAAAACAAATTGTATTAAATAGCAATTTGATGACAACAATGATATAAAATTAGAATTAAAAAACAGAAACCTAGGAGATCCCTAAATATTTGAAAATTAAAAACACACTGATAACCTATTGTCCACAGAAGAAAACAAAATGGAAATTTGAAGGTTTTTTTAAATGATGAAGATTTTAAATTATTTTGACAATTAAACACAAAATTTTGGTATGCAGTTAAAGAAGTACTTCAATGGATATTTACAGCTTTCAATGGTTGTATTATAAGAGAAAGGTCTAAATTGTTTCGTCTACTTTTCCAAATTAAGAAGCTAAGAGAGTAGTAATTAAACCCAAAGTAAGTAAAAATAAGACAATAATAACATAAGAGCAAAAATTAATGACAAAAAAGAAACACATAATGGGGAAAGCATTAATCAAACTGAGAGCTGACTCCATGAAAATATCAGCAAAATTAATGACAGTCTACCAATTCAGATTTTTTAACAACAACAAGAGCAATGGTACAAATTCCCATACTGGGAATGAGAAAACATGACCCGTCTCTAAACCCTAATTGAATTTGAATTTAAAATGTTTCTAACTATCCTACTCCCTTAAAAAATCCACTATCAGAAATTTTTCTTTACTGAATTCTGACAAACATTTAAGCAACTATTAATAGTACACAAATTTTTCCAGGAAAAAGAAAAATGTCTCCAAAAGTAGCATTGAAAAGAGAATGAATGGGGAATGATTTCATCTGTGCATTTGATTTTAATTTCCATGTAACAAAACCCCCAAACGTATAGCAGGTTAAAACACATATTTATTGTTTCACAGTATCCATAGCTCTTCAGGCTACCCACATTTCCATGGCACTTGACCCTATCCATAGGCAGTTAACATCTTAGGAGATCGTTTCTTTAATGACAACAGGAAATCTTCTCTACTGAGTGTTATTAATTGGGGGAGATGTGGGGGAGGGGATGGGGTTTATATGGGGATCTCATATTTTTTGAACGTAATATTAAAAAAATTAATAAAGACAAAAAATAGTAAGAGGGAGCGTTATAAATATAATGTAACCTAATCATAGAAGTGACAGTCCATCACCTTCACCATATTCATTTGGTCAGAAGTAAGTCAAAAGTCCTGCCTGCACTCAACAGGAGGAAATTATACAAGATGTATCATCCGAGGTGGAGATCATGAAGGCAATACTGGAGTTCTGCCAACTGCGACCTGATAAAAACATAAGCCAAAGAAAAAAAGCAAGAAAAACATTATAGTTAATGTTGAGAAATTGTTATTAATTTCCTATAAAATTGGGATGAGAGAAAGATTAAAACGAAGAACTGACACAGTGAAATAACACAAGAAAAAATGAAAAGCATATAGATGGGAAAAGAATAAGTAAAACTATCTTTATTCACAGATTCCTTAATCATCTACAAAAAAATTCGAATCTACAAAGAAATCTAGTAACAATCAATGATACTAGCAATGTTGTTGGATATAAGATCAATATACAAAATCATTTATATATCCATATACTAGCAGAAATAGAATTGGTAAATAATATTTTGAAACAATACCATTTAAATAGCAACATAAAATATGGAATATTTGGGTATAATTTTTATGAACTTAAGTGTAACAAATGTAAAACAGAATAAAATTCATGCCCGAGAGAAGCTAAAACACCTAAATATATATAAGTGTTTTGGTCAGCCAAAGGGATGTAGATGCAAAGTACCAGAAATCTGTTGGCCTTTATAAAGGGTAATTTTTAGGGTAAAAGCTTATAGTTATTAGGTCATAAAGAGTCCAACTCCAGGCACCATAAGTGGTACTTTCTCATCAAAGTCAGCTGCCACATATTAGTGCAAAATCGTGGGTGGTCTCTTCCTTCTTCTTCCTCTTAACGATCCATGGTCCCAGCTTCTTCTGATCTCAATTGTAGGCTGGCATAAGACTTGTCTCTCAGAGTTCCTGTATCAGTCTAGCATAGGGCTGGTTTCTTTCCAGGTGCAAACAGTCAGGTGAATGGCTTATCGCTCCCTGGGGCTCCAGGATCAAAACTGACAAAGTTCTCTCTGCAGCCTCTATGGAACTCTCTCTCTTTCTATGTGAGTGTCCATTTATATCAGCTCACCAAGGGACAGGAACTCAACCTTGAATCATGCCCTACTCACATGGTCCAATCAAAGCCCTAATATTTTATTAAGTAAAGTTATGACCTTAGAATTTAATAAAACCAAAGGGTATCATACCCAGAGGAACAGTTTGTAAACATAATTTTTCTCTTTTTTGGGGGACTCATAAATAATATCAAACGGCCACAGCAGGTATACCAAGTTGATGCATTGGATGACACTGTATTTTTAAGATATTAATTCTCTCCAAATTGATCTATGGATTAGAGGCAACCCCAATGAAATTTTCATCAAGACTTTTTTTCTAGATGTGAAAAGGCTTATTCTAAAAATCTAAAATGATTCAGAATAGTCAAAAGAGTTCTGGAAAAGAAAAAAGTATAGAATTTACATTAACAGATTTTAAGACAGTATTTGCCATAAAAAGAGAGACAGTGTGATATTGATGTAATGATAGATACACAGATGACTGGAACAAAGTAGAAGGCCCAGAAATATATTCATTCGTATACCATCAATAGATGTTCAACAAAAGTGCCAAAATTTTATTTACTGTAATAGTTTTACCACAAGGAGTTTGAAAACAACCAGATATCTATTTGGAAAAAAATAAGATATACCCTTACATTACATGATAGATATTAATTAACTTAAAATTGATGATATATCTAAACATATATTAAAACTATAAATAGGCAGTGGACTTGGCCCAGTGGTTAGGGCATCCACCTACCACATGGGAGGCCCGCAGTTCAAACCCCGGGCCTCCTTGACCCATGTGGAGCTGGCCCATGCACGGTGCTGATGCCCGCAAGGAGTGCCCTGCCACACAGGGGTGTCCCCTGCGTAGGGGAGCCCCACGCGCAAGGATTGCACCCCGTAAGGAGAGCCACCCAGTGCGAAAGAAAGTGCAGCTTGCCCAGGAATGGTGCTGCACACACAGAGAGCTGACACAAGATGACACAACAAAAAAAGAGACACAGATTCCCATGCCACTGACAAAAACAGAAGCGGACAAAGAGACACAGCAAATAGACACAGAGAACAGACAACCGGGGTGGGGGGAGGGAAGGGGAGAAAAATAAATAAATAAATAAATAAATAAATAAATAAATAAGTAAATAAATCTTTTTTAAAAACTATAAATAATGTCTAGAAAATAGCATAGGAAAAACATTTTGTTACTTTGGAGTAGGCAAAGATTTCTTAGGTTAGGAAAAGCACAAACCATGGAAACAAATTTATAAATTGAACTTTGTCTAGTTTAAAATCTTCTGTTTTCTGAAGGATACCAGTAGGCACTTTAAAAAGGCAAAGATGATATTAGTAATATTAACATATGATAAGGTACTTATAATTAGAGTAATGAAACAATCTAATTAATAAATGGGCAAATAATTAGAACAGATGCTTGCCCAAAACACATGAAATAGCTAATAAGAAAGAGAAGATCATCATTAGTCGCTATAGATTA
Source organism: Dasypus novemcinctus (assembly GCF_030445035.2). NCBI lineage: Eukaryota > Metazoa > Chordata > Mammalia > Cingulata > Dasypodidae > Dasypus > Dasypus novemcinctus. Next base: position 60,477,997 of record NC_080673.1, read on the forward strand.
CTACTTTAATTCATTAGAATAGCTAAAATTATACAGGTTGACCATAATAAGATATGACAAGGATGTGAAGCAACCAGAGCTATAATGCACTGCTGTTAGGCATGTAAAATTGTTCTACCACTTTGGAAAGCAGTTTGACAGTATCCTATAATGGTAAACATACACTGACCACAAGATCCAGCAGTCCCACCAGATATTATTTCATCCATTCCCTCTTACTACTTATTAATGTCACCATTAGAATATATAAAATTAATCCCTGGCTTACATTACATTGCTATCAGACAAGTTCACAGAATTATACATTGTTACTAAGCAACTAGCCATACATTTAGATAATGGTACACATTTCTACCATAGATATAGCTCTGCTATCTCCAAATGCACTTTCTGAGAGTATGTTCTGAAATATATATGGAAATTATATTCTAAGGTATCATTTCTAAAAGTATTTGGGAATGGTCAATACAATACTAGATTTCTCTTTAAAAGGCACAATTTTTAGGAAATGTAATTAGGTAATGTCAAATGAAACAATATTTAATGGATCTCTAAATAATATGCTTTTTAATAATTTTATGCTAATGTACATTGTGAATCTTCAGAGAAGGGTCTTTATATTATTATTATTTTGCCTTGACACATGTCAAATGAATCCTACTCAATTTTTTCTGCAATAAACTCTAATTCTCCTATAACAAAATGGGTACCTTTAAGTTATTCCTATCAGGGTCTGCTGAAATTCAAACTCAGAATGTCTAGAATTACTTTTATATTGACTTGAATGGACACACACCATTGAAATGGTTGAATTCCTGTGATTTTCTGTTCTGCAGAGATTATTCCCCAAATGTCAAAATAACTTTGTAAAAGATAAGAAGAATGAAGAATGACAACAAGTTTATGGTGTGCCACCTATCCCAGATGTTCACTTCTAAATAGATGCAGCTTTTAAATTTCTAAAACAGATTAAGTATCATTTCTAAATGAGAATTTTAAAGATTTTTTCTACATTTAGTCAAATTATAATATGCATAAGAAAATTAACTTTATCCAAATAATATTTTCATTTATATTATGTATTCCTACAAACTATCAATGAGAAAATAATATCTTGGGTATCTTGAAATTAAAAGTATATCCTAAGCAGCCAATTTGAAAATATGCTTTTGTTTTATTTTGTTTTATAATATAGTACTAGTAAAATTACATTTTCTGACCAGTGTAAACAGAATTTTAAATAATAAAAATATGGTCAATGTACACACACATAAAATTACTTGCATATAATAATTCAAGCAAAAGAAATGTGTCATATTTCAGCATAAGTACACAATTCATAGAACTCAAAAATAATACAAGACCTGAAAATGCCCCCACATCATATCTCTTCTTCCCTCTCCCTACCCTCAGCAGCTACCATGGCCACTTTCTCCACATTAATGCTACATTTTCTTCCATTACTAATCACAATAGTTCCAGAATAGAATATCAGTAAATCCACTCTAATCCATACTCTGTTCCTCCATCCTGTGGACCCTGGGATGGTTATGTCCACTCCACCTCCATATCAAGAGGGGGCTTAGATTCCACATGAATGGGTGCAATTCTCCTGCTTGCAATTTTAGGCACTCTTGGCTCCCTGGTGTGGTGGTTGACCTTCTTTATCTCCCTGTTAGCTGGCTGGAGTAAGTTCATTAAACAAGAGGATAGGAGTTGCAGGTCTGCTGAGGCTCAGGGCCTGGCTATTATATGGACAATTCAGAGATTCAGGTCCCCTGAGCTTACACCAAACCCCAGCACCAACCACAGGTCCAGTAAAAGTAACAGGAGAGGCTTGTGAACAAAGGTCACATATGAGTTGAACTCCATCACACTCAGGAACACAAACTCCAAAGTAGGGCCAACTGACATGATACTGAATTTCATCTGCCATGACCATATAACCTTTGGATCTCCATAGCCCTCAGAAGAACCAATACCTGGGCTTGTACCTGCTTTGGCTGTCTCTGGCGCCCTGCTGAGGTGTGCATAAGAGTGACTCCTCTGATGACCTTGCGACTCTTTTTTGGAGACTCATAGCCATTAAAATTCATTTTTCCTTTCCATTTCCCCCTTTTATTCAAGGTCTAAAAGCATTTTTGACACCTGATGTTACATGTAGGCTGAGATATTCTGCTTGTCTGAGTTGACCCTTTTATTCAAAGTCGTTTTCTAGTTATATCATCAGCTGGTACTTGATAGTAATCCCTTGGCACCAGGGAGGCTCATCCCCAAGAGTCATGTCCTACACTGACAGGAACATAATGCATTTACATTATGAGTTTGGTTTCAAGACTGGCCACATTTGAGCAACATGGAGCCTCTCAGGAGGTAATTCTTAGGCACCCTGCAGTTCTAGGCCTAGTTCTTATTTCAGGTGCACAGGCTCACAAGCATAGCTATTAGTATCAAGGGCTCATTGTTGGACCATACTTCTTTATTGGTCTTATCCATTGCACTTGGGGGATTGTTGCTGTTCCATTGTGAATGTCATAGAAACCACCCCTGGCTAGGAACTCAGCCCTCCCTTAGTTGTTGTTTTTAACTGTAATCACTATGAAAATATCCAAACATTGTATGTACCCTGTGTATATGCCCTGGAGAACTCCCTTCCATTCATGTGCCCCCTATCAATAACACCACACCTGTATTCCTCCTCTGCCATAGTTGCACCTCTCTGTGATCTAAAACTTCTTTGAAAATGAAACCTAATATATTGCCAGGTTCCATTAATAGTAAAATGGAATATAGTGAAGGGTTTAAAGGTTAGATATAGAATACATACTAATTTAGAAAAATTAAAGTAAAAATAAATTGGGCTATCAAAAAATTAAAAAATGATAAAGCTTTGTTTTTGATGTTTTGTCTTTTATCACTGTTATAAGTGTTGCCCTGTATATACATTAGCAAGGTAATTTTTCCATTTGTTCCTTAGTGTCTACATGCTTTCTTTTCTTTTTTTTCATAATTATTAAGTTTGTCTTCACAAAAGTTTTAGATCACAATAATTCACATATGCAATATATGGTACTCCCACATATCCAGCATTGAACACTTTATCCCTTCCCTAGCAATGATCTTCTTATATATTCATATTATATTTGCTGCAACTGATGTGTCCTGGGTGGTACTGCAGGGACAGTTGCTGGACATTGTAGGTCCTGTCATGGCCCACTGGGTGGACTAGGTGAGAGTGTAAACTACAATGTAAACTACTACCCATGTGGTGCAGCAGTGCTCCAAAATGTATTCACCAAATGCAATGAATGTGCCACAATGATGCAAGAGGCTGTTGATGTGGGAGGAGTGGGGTGAGGGGGTTGGGGGCTATATGGGGACCTCATATTTTTTTAATGTAGCATTCAAAAAAATAAATTAAATTAAAAAAAAGTTATACGGAATACTTTTCTCATTTAAAACATGTTTGTACCTTAATTAAGAAAAAATAAGTTCTGCCTAAAACTCAACATTTGTTTGAATTTTTAAAAAAATAATAAAGTAATGATTTAATGACAAAAAATAATAATAATACAAAAGTTCCTAACTTTACTGTGAATTATTATAACACTAAACATCTGCCAAGTGGTTACATCATAAAGGGCATATGCCTCCAACTCTCTCAATGTTTGCAAAAACATACCAATCCCAAAATATCTAATAACAGGAATGATGCTATCAGTATAAATTGCTGATATTTATTGAATTTGAGGAATTTCTTTAATCTTTCTGTGCTTCAGTTTCTTCATCTATAAAGTGAGAATGAAAGTAATAGTACCCTTCAGGGAAAGAGCTGGAGAATTTAAAAAGTTCAACCATGTAAAACACTTAAACATTTTATGGGCCTTTTTAGTTATACTAAAATTATTAGCTATGATTGTACTTAAAGGGAATCTAATGAGCATAATTATCATCTTAATCATCAAAATATCTCATATACTCCTATCATATAGAATCTCAGATTTAGATCTATATGTATAGTTTTGTCATTAAATGAGATATAATGAAGTCTATAATCAATCTTATTGTTCTCATTTTTTTGTCCAGATCAAAAGTTCCAATACATGGCAATAAGACTTCAGATGGTGGGAAAATGTGAGGCATCACCTTCTTGGCAGTAGGTCTGTAAGGGAATGAAGAAGAAGGATTCTATCGCTTTCCTGTCATAGAAAGGTGAGGCCTATTTCCCCTTCTCTTGAAACTGGGCTGGTCTGTGATTGCTTTGAACAATATGGCCGAAGTGGAATTATGCCTGTCCCTGAACTAGTCTTTAAGAATAACCATATATAAGAAATCTAATCTTCTGCTGGAGATAAAATCTGGAGATGTCATAAGACTACATGGAGAAAGGCAGGGTTAAGTTAAGCCCAGCAATCTAGTCTTCTAGCCTTCCCCACAGAGGAAACACGCATGTGAGTGAGCCCAAGCTGGGCCTTTCAGACCAGCCCCTATGGCAGCTAAATGCCAATGAATTATTCTAGACAACACAACATTGAACACAAAAATTCACCTAGCTGAACTCTACTCAAGTGCCTGACCCATAAAACCCAAAACATAATAAAATGGTAGTTGTTTAAGACAATAAATCTTGGTACAGCTGTGGAATTGCTTATCAATAGATAATCTGTGCAAGTTTTTATAATTTGTTTTCTTCAGTAACAGAAGTGACCCAGGTAGAAAAGATTGAGAAAAATATTAGAAAAACTAAAGAACAAATTAAGGCAAGACCTTATAAAATAAGGGAAACTGATCTCAATAGGGCCACGTGCTTTAAAAAGTGAGACAAATATATTCAATGTTTTCTTGAGGTACCCACCAAATTCTAGTACCTTAAAAATATCACAGATTTGATAAACATGTGAAAATGTCACTGTCTTATTTACATTGATAAAATTCTATAAATTATCTCATAAGCAAAGGGAGATGTTCAGGGTGTATTGAAATTTAAATTTATTGAGACCTAAAATGAAGCTGTAAAAATGATCTTACAATCAAAAGATGATGTAATGGAAGATCTACTTAAAAGTGGCAATGTCTTATATATTCATAATGGCAATGATTTCCGTTTTTTCATGCAATAATAGACAATCTCTTCTGAAAATACTGAAAAATATAAACTTTTTAAAATATTTCAAATATTTTATAATTATCAAAGTTGCCTTACTATAAAATGTTTAAAATTTCTTTTTAAAACTGTGTATCATTCATATATTATTAAAAGAGTAGGGAATTGTGCCTTTTTAGATGATTATTAACAGAAAATTAGTCAGAGGAACTTTTCATTAAAAATCTATTCCTGCTTGTTTTAATATTAATTCATACATCTTCTGCAACGATTTTCTTACTCATTTAATCTATATAGTCAGCAATAAGTTAAAGGAAAAGAAGAACTGAAGTCTTAAAAAACAGTTTTCCTTTTTTCAGAATTTCTATTTGGATCAAAAGGAAAATAACTGTTTGATTTATGTTTTGCTCATTTATTCAACCGTTTTTAAGCACCTATTTTGGAGCAAGTTTTGACGGCAAACATCAAAGCCTAATTCTACCCTGAACTCTTATCACACAAATATAGCTACTAAACTATAGATCAGAGTCTGGCTAGAAATTTATGTTTAGATAAGTTACTTTTTGTTTAAATATCCTTGTTGTATATAGAATTTAGAGAGAGTGTAAGCCAGGAAGAGACATGCAAAATGAATATCCACATACAGATACACACACACAAATGCATACATGTATATGCATATATTACATACCCATACAAATATGCTAAAAATAAGCTAATCTAATAGGTATAGGTGAGTTTTGTGTGTGTATGCAATGATAGCAAAGGAATTCCAGTTTTCAGTTTACCAGACCAAAAAAATAAATTTTTCAGTGTGAAAATTCCATTTTGGAATTAAAATAAATGAAACATGTATTTTAAGCCATGTTTGTACTTATTGTGATACTATAAATGTTGTCTAAAAGTACTTTGGACATACATAAGAAAATATTTGGAGAGATAATCCTGAAGAACTCCTAAGAGGGATTCCTTGTAAATCCAGCATTGATTAATAGAAAAAAATAAAAAAACACTAAGAAATGTTCAAGGTTTAGCAACACCCCAAATTAATTTTAAATACTAGTTTAAATTTCATTATCATCCCCTTAAGGAGTGTTAAGTCTTTCTGATAAATGTTTTCTCAGAGAAAGGAGTTATTTTGCTTATCAATTTATCTACACATTTTCCTAGAAACTATCAAATTTCTTGCAGTTATTACAACTTCACTGAAAATGTTCTATATGCTCTACACATTTCTAAGAAGTCAGTATATGAATGTATGCCTGTGAAATATGGTTTATTATCAGACCCTTGAGTTAGGAATAACACAGTATTGTCTACAATAACACACAATATTGTCTACAACGGTACTGAATCTGCCCTTGAAGCTATCAGTGAGTGGTTGTAAAATACTGCATAATTTATAAGCCAGATGTAAATAAACTCCTTTCTATGCATCTTATGGGATTTAAAATATATGAGTTTCATTGATGGGAAAATCTAGAATCAATTTTAATCATTTACATTTTGAGGTAAATTTTTCATAACCTTCCATACCTTAAAACTTTCAATGGCAAACTATTTGCCAATGATTTCTAATTATTATAACTTCAGTGTTGGAAGTCATTGAGTAAGACATTGGATAAATCTATGTAAAATATTAGCAGGGGTACCTGAGCATGTCTGTCCACGGGTTGATTTCAGAGGTAAGTTAGGGAAATATTTTGTTAAGCACTGTTTTAATGTCTTTCTTCTGGACAAATTTATGGTTTTCATATACTAGTAGGTTTTATAAATTTTCAAGTAGTAAATATAATTTGCAGAACTTGCCAAATCATTGACCATATTACATAATTCTTCCACCACCAGCATCATCATTGTTTTGCCTTAAAATAATTTGCAGAACAAATACTCTGAAACACAATTTAGGAAAAGGGTTGCAAGGATTCCTAAGGACTCCTATGACTCTGAAATATTAGGAATTGTTAATGGCTTTTATAACAGCATGATGAAGGTTTTATAATTGTTCATTGATTAGAAAAGAATAAACTGACATAAAACAAAATGTGTCTATTCTATTATTTGCTTTGGAAGGACCCAGTGTAATAAGTTAGTCTAATCATATAGAGAGAATGGAAGCAATATAGATTTCTGAAAATTATAATTGGTAAAATCCAATAAAAAGCATTTAACTTAATAATTCAAAGTTTTCCATCAAGCAGATCCTTTTGAACTAATGCTTTTTTCTTCTATTTCCCATATGCCCTACTTCCTTCTTTGAACATGCCATTTGTTAGTATATTTACTTAACTTTAACACATTAGTAACAATTGATATAACTGAGAAGTCGCATATCTTCCCTGTAAGAATGTTACTGATCTATTAATTAAGAAATGGATGTTTTACCTATTTTTCTAGGTCCATTTATTTTATTAGTACAAAATAGGAAAATTCTTTAACTTCTAATTTTGATTCTCTTACCTTGGAAATTGAGGAGAGAAAAGCCAATATCAGCTTATGCACAGAAATTCCAAGAGAATAGTATTATTATTATTTCAGTTTGTGAGAAATATAAATAAAGTCATGGTAGCATGCCAGTAAATTCTGATAATGGTTTGCATAATTAGAATTAATTTTATACCGGGTAGCACTAACTAACAATAAAAAATATACCAATATTTAATAATTACTAAATTTCTTTTTAATCATTGTAAGGAATTTGTGTAAAATGTTTACACAGGCATACAGATAGACACAATTTCCTAGGGCTGCCATAACAAAGTACCAAAAACTAGGTGGCTATAAACAGCAGAATATATAGCCTTACAGTTCTGATGGCTAGAATGTGACAGCTGGGTCATGCTTCCTCTGAAGTGTATAGAGAAAAATTCTGTTCTATGATACTTTAGCTTCTGGTGTCACCAACAATCCTTGGTGTTCTTTTTTATTTTTAGCAGCATAACTCCATCTCTGTCTTCATCACATGATCATCTCTCTCTCTCTGTTCCCAAATGCCCTTTCCTTATAAAGACACCAGTCATAGTGGATGAGGACCCCACCCACTCTATTCCAGATTGGCCTCATTTTAATAAAAAACATATTCAAAGAGCCTTTTTCGCAGATACAAGGTCTGGGATTAGGACTTAAACATATCGTTTTGGGAGACAGTTCAATTCTTAACAGGCAGCTATATTGCACATAATGTTAATTTTGATGAATCTTTGATGGCTAACATCAATATAACTCAATCACTATGAAGCAACTCTTGCAAATGAGATTCCAACAAGAGAAAAACTATACTCCAAAATGAACTATCAGCATAGCACCATTTCCCACAAATCTCAGCTCAAAAAAATTTTACATTGAACCTCGGTATCTACTGCCTTGGGATCAAGAAAGCAAGAAAAAAAGAGGCAGTTGTAATTGTTCATACTTCTACCTTTACCTTCTGCTCCCAAGCACAGGCGAGAGGTCATTTATAAAGGGCCTAGCATGGAGTACTTAATTTGACTGACATGTGTGAATGGGTTAAAGCGCAACGGGAAATACTGCTTAACCTAGTCCCAATTCCCTTAGCCAATGAATGCGCCTTCTAGAATAATTTATTTACTCGGTTAAAGAAGCTGTCATTTCCTGCTAAATAAGTTCATACATTCTGTTTACAGTCAGCATTTCATGAGTATTTGGTTGTCTGCTTGATATTTATGTTGATATGTGCCTTTGTTTGAGCAACAAATTCCATAAAACTTTTCTCTTTAGCTCTCTGGATCTGGTATTTCAATAGATTATATTTTGTTCTATGCTCCTGGGAGCTGATATTTACAGGGTTGGAGGCCTAGATAGAAATATTTTTTTTGTAGAAGAACCATGAAATCTGGAGTCCCCTTTTAATACTTGTTACAGGATTTAAATTTATAAACACCCATTTGCTTCATTATCGGAAGATAAGAATTGCAACACTTTTTCAAAACAGTAAATATTTAAAGTATACTTCTTAAAATGTTCTTTTTCAGATTTAAATAAGTAGAAAGACTTAGTTTGAATAACAACATATATAAATTTATAATCTGTAAACTTACATTAGTGTAGCCAAATTAGGTACTCACACAATATTTGTGAATTTGCTGCATTGATTTTCATATTACTTGATCTATTTTATTATTTAACATTCAAAGTATCTGTATTTTCCTTCTCTTTTTCCCAGTTTTATTTATATTTACCTTCTCCATACTGGGCTTAACATACTTTTAACAGAGATCAATTCTTATTCAAACACATTCTTTGTTATTGTTTTGGTAATAAGATAAAAGTAAGAAAATTAATTTTAGGCTTGACCTTCACCTATAACTACTTTAAACTTCCTACCCTTGCTGGTTAGTATTACTCAAAATAAATCATTACACTTAAAGGATTCTGAAACATTTTCAATATTGAGAATGAATTAGTCAGAATTACACACCAAGAAAATTCTATGGGAATCCAGTTATACCACTACAGGCTGAGACTTACAGCCGAAACTACAGGTAATGAAGTTCATTCACTCTGGAGTTTTTAAAGTAACATGAAAGCAATCTAAGGAAAATTGTTGCTATTCTAAATAGAAACTAACATATGGAGACATTTTATCTAGGTAAAAATTTAAAAAATTTAAAAAAAAACACATTAAAAGAGAACAACTGAGGTAGAGAAGAGCTACTGCATGGAATATTGATTTAATCCCATATTTAGTTCCATATGTTCACTTGAGAGAATCAGGGAGAGCCAAGAATACAAAATACATTTTTTTCCCTAATTACTTAGGCATAGTTTTCAAAGCAGGAAGTACCTTACCCACCACTTTTAATCAGAATATTGGTATCTATTTTTTTGAATATTTCCATCATCGTTTTGTAGCTGAATATTTAGCAAATAACTTTGTTTTAAGCAGTGAAGCCATTAGAAGAACTTTATGTAACTCTTAAACCTCAAAAAACTTGAAATCTAACAAAACAATTTAGACTTGTTTTAATTATTTAAAGCAAGGTGACTATTGTTATCTATGAGAAAAATGCAAAGTGATTTATGACAATGTTTTTAATGTTAAGTGGATGTAAAATAATGGCTACACAGATGCTAATAAAGGTGAGTATGCCTGAATTCCTTTTTTCTGGATCATAATGATTTTGATCATTTATTTTCTATTATATGAGTGTTAACTGAAAATCAACAGGGCCACCCATGAACTGTTGGCTTAAAACTAGGAGAGTTCATGTAAGAGGATCATATATAATAAAAATCTAATGAAAACTTTACTATATTTCCTAAGTACAGTTTATTCATTGCTTAATAAAAGAGTATTTAGGAAAAAGTCCTAGGTGTTTTATTAACAGAGACATTTCTATTTGCTATAGAAACATAAAGAAGAGTACCCAGGTTTCCCAATAATGCAAAAAAAAATAAGTTTTAGAATAGATATGTTATTTTCTTCTTCCTTCCTTCCTTCTTTCTTTCCTTCCTTCCTTCCTTCCATGTTTCAAACCATAGATTCTAAGGTGTTTTCTGATTCTAGAATAAAATGAGGGCATACATTTTTTAAATAAATAAAGCCATAAAATATCAATATTTCTTTAATGTTTATATTAAAAAGTACACAGCAGTTCATCACTAGAGACAAAAACTAACATTGGAGTGACTTCTACATGTCGGCATCAAACTAGATAGACAGATGTTGTTAATTATATTACCTCATGGAATACTCATGAGAACCACCTGAGATAGTACTTCAAGAATCTGTAAAGATATAAGGGATGGTGGCTTTCACTGAGTTTAGTCTAAATGGATTATTTTTAAAGATATGAGGAAAATATTTCTGGTTATGAAGAGACCTTCAAAAGGTTTTGCTATTCCTTTTATTTTCTACATGAGACATTGTTTGACAATATTCAAATATGAACTGCTTTTTTGTGTTTAAGATGTTTTTCTTTTTTGTTCCAAATGTCTGTTATTCAAGGCCCATGAGTTATTTTCAGAGCCAAACTCCATGGGAACTACTTACGGATTCTTATAAGCAGAGAGGTAATCTGAATTCTTTTATTACCTCCCTTGGGGAGAAATTATGATAATTTCAACATAGTGATAAACATTTAGTATTTCCCAACTTCATTCAGGGAGGCTGTAATGATCCGGATTTCCCCACACCATTATTATTAAATAGAAATAACTAAGCTGCAAGCAAGTGCAACTATTACTTGAAGGAAGTTCTTACAGGTATTTCAATAATGTTTGAATGTATGGAAGCGATAGCAATAATAGGTAAAATTTACTAATTCCATCATTTTCAAAAGATTAATTGTAAAATGAAAATATTTAAAATCCCTTAATTTTTAAGGAGTATTTCAAGTTTTTTTTTAGCGTAGCTTATAATATTCCTATGCACTAGCCAAAGTAATTAAAGCTTTGTCACCTCATTTGATACGTATGAGGTGACAAGTTAGAATTCAAATGGAGGCATATGAAAATATCTTTTTTATGAGAACACTGATTTCTAAGAGAAATTTCTTAATGAAGAAAAAGCAAAGAAAATAAGAAAAAATGTATGAAAACTATGTATATATGCCATATGAGTATATACATAATGATTTATAAAGTTTGTTAATACACACAAAATATGTATGTATGTAGAAATCTGGCCTACCTTACTGAAAAATTCTGGAAACAAATTTCATAGAATTTTGAAAAAGTCTCTTTATTTTATCAAAAAGAAAATTGTCCAAAATGTTAGTTAAGTTGGATACACAGGACTGTTTTCTTGATTCCAGTATTCATTTACCCTGACTCTATTAGTCATAGTGATATTACAACACAGAGCATCTGCGCTCTTATAGGGCAGTTCCCTGGCTGCCTTCTTTCCAATTTAAAATAGTGGCATCATTCAAATGAGAGAACTTTGCCAATATTCATGAAAATTGGAATGAATATTTCCTACACTGATGATTGAACTTTCTAGAAGCTTGTCTACTTAAATATGATAGATTAGATTACTTTAGATCCCATTATAGGATACAAGGGGATGGTGTATGTGGGTATATGTGTGTTTCTGTGTGTGCATGAATAAAGGGTTTTAAGTGTCAAAACTAATGGTATGGTAGAAAATGCAAAACACTTATAGGAAAGAGATTAGGTTCTGAGTACCTATTATTAGTTTTATAGATGTTTGTCATAAATTTACAATAAATGTTCTGTTTATAATTTATTAAAACTAAAGATTTAAATCAACTAAAAATTCTGTTAAATTATATACACAATAAATTAAAGTTTAGATAGCAGAAAATATTAAAATATGTGATTTTTGAGCAATAACAAAGTTACTTCTCAGTTTATCTGAAAGTTTTGTTTATCTAATTCAATAATCTTCACATATAAAATATTATATAACTGCTTAGCATTAAGTATTAAATTAAATTTTTTTATATAACGGTAATATTTAACTTAAGTAAAAATTGCCAAGGAAAATATTTTAAAGAAATGAATTATTTTGGAGGCATTTGATTATAGAGGCATCAGAACAATCTATAGGAATTAATGAAGATGTAAGCGCCTCCACTTCAACCTAAAAACTTCAAGAGCATATCAGTTTCAAAACCTAGTTGGAAGCCTTTAAATTCTAATACTAAGAGGAGTGTGTAATTTAAGGAACAAATATTCCTCGGAAGATAAGAGACTTTTAAAATGCTCCCTTTATTCATTCTTTTTTTCCCCAAGGATAGGCTCTTTGCTAACTTCAAAGTGAGACTTTGGTTACATGAATCCAGCTGGAAACATTAATATTTGTTATGTCCTTTCATCCTTGAAATTTTACTTTTAATTTTCTAGTCTCCTTCCATTTATAAAAACTGGAAAAGAGAAGGTACACATGGCTCTTGTGCAGACAACCACTTTGATAACTGTTGCTGTAATTATTACCTGCAGCACAGCAATATGGCCTGGACATTTGAAAAACATGTGGTCGCTATTTTGAAAGTGGTCTGCCCTTCATCTATTCCAAGACAGTGTCATATTTAAAAATTTAGTGAATGATGGATAAAGACCAGTTTTCACTTGAGTTAAATTAAATGTCGCTGTTTCTTATACAGTGCCACGATGTTGCCTCAGGATTGAATTAAATGAAGACTAGAATGATTGCTGTAATAAAACATAATGTTAAAGTACATTGAAAAAACAAAAAAAATGACATTTCATGTATTTGTATTTTCATGCTTTATGTACCCATGCAACCTACTCAGATGTCTCCCTTTACAGTACCTTGTATAGATGACTTGGACTGTGTGTCTAGCCACACTCTTAAGTTGCTATTGACAGCTTGTAATAATAAACTGTTATTTACATCTATTTTTAACCACCAAATTTAGCTCTATTGTCAATTTTGAGCAAGGTGTTCTGTTATTTTATTTGTTTTGGTGAAATACTTTCTTTAAACAAGTCAGTAAATAATGGTGGGTGGCTTTGGTAGAAATTAATTAAATGTAAACATCAAAAATATTTCTATATAAACTGTTACTTTATATTGCAATTGTCAAGCCCCATGGTAGCAGAAACTGAAGAAACATTATATAGCGGGAAAATCAAAAGCTAACTTCATAAAATTACCTTCTGTGTGTGTGTGTCTGTTTCTTATTAATCTCTGCCCTGAAAAAGCCTTAAAAAGAAACTTGAATGGGTAGAGCCTAATTCTTGTATCTTTTACACATTCTAAATAAAATTCTAAAATAGAAATATTTTTGAAACATTATTAACAGCAATTTCTCAAATTTAGAAAGCCTAAGGGAATTAATCGAATGCTGTAATAGCACTGATAAAATGGCCATATTTTCAAAGGAGAATACAAAACCATAGGAAAAATGGACAGGTAACATTTAACTTCAATATCTAGAAATAACAATGAGTAAGGAAATGTTTTAAAGGTAAATAGTTAAAGCTAGAAATAAATACCAGGGGATAATTCATAAACAAATAATAATAAACAAATTCAGGTACAATCAAGACTTCCCCAAAATATGAGAAAAATGTTTGGAAACAAGATTTTTCTGTGAATCAGTATCACTGATCTAATCCAAGAGATGATAAAATAGAAGTACATGTGTGTCATGAGGATTGTGATAAGCACTATTAAACAAACCTATAGAAGAGAGATGGGCTAGGGAATGCTAATGAGTTGGGGGTTACATAGCATTGTTAAGAATAGATTAATTAGTGTAGAGATATTTGAGCACAGAGTTGAAGAACATTGGAAAGTGTCCCTTGAGACATATCCTGATGAATGCTCCAGTCAGGAGAAGTCACAAATGTAATGGCCCTGAGGTAAGAGCATGATTGACATGGTTAAGAATTTATAACCAGACTAGAACAGACAGAATGGAATGAACAAGCAATGAATGGTAAGAAATGGAGAGTTTTGAGATGCAGATAAAATCTGTGGCACTGTAGTGTACCGTAAGTAAAGTGAGGCTTAACTCTGAGTAAAAGGAAAAGCCATGGGACAGTTTCAAGGAAAAGAGTTATTTTATTTGATCTGAGTTTTCAAAGGATCAGTTTGGCTGCTGAGTTGAGGGTATACTTCAGAAGAACAAGGATCAAAGCAGGGAGAGTATTTTGGAGAATCTGCCACAATCTAGGTAGTGTAGGGGACTGGAATTAAGATACTAACAAAAGAGATTGTGAGAATATTTGTATTTTTGATATATTTTAAAGGTAGAATAAACAGAATTTTTGATATTTTAGATTTGGGATTTGAGAGAAAGGGCACAAAAGAAAGAGAAGAGTATAAGATAAATCTGAGTTTTGGGTCCTGAGAAACTGAAAAAATACCATTACTATTTACCAAAGGAGGAGCTGAAAGAGGAAGTGAATTTAGAGTAGTAGTCAAATTCAACAACTAGATTTTGAAAGTAAGTTTGATATTTTCATCAGATATAGGAAGGAAGATGTCAAATAAGCTTTTGGATATATGAGTCTGGAGTTCAAAGGTGAGGACTGACGTGGATTTACAAACTTTTGTAATGTGACATTTAGATAATATTTAAAGCATATTGCACAGGTAAAATTATAGAAGCTATCCACCTGGAAAGATCTGGATCATTCCAAGTTAAAAGGAAGAGATTCAGAGCAAATGAGAGTGGGAAAGAGAATCCAATAAAGTGCAAAGACAAATGAAAAGGAGAATATATTTTTAAATAGGAGAAGCTCATCAAATGTTTTTAATAAGTACAGTAAGATAAGGAATAAGAAGTGTACCTTTGAAAAAATGGTTATTACTGGCCCTTGACATGAACCCAAAGGGTGGGAGTAGAAGGACATAAAAAAGCCTTATTGTATAGTATTCAAGAGACAATAACAAGAAAGGAATTGGAGACATGTTTAGGTAATTATTTCTAGGAGTTGTATTGCAGAGAGGAGCAAATTAATAAAGTGATAGTTGGAGGCCAAGTATGGTGAAGGGCAGACTGATTTTTTGGCTTTAATTTTTTTGTTGTTGTTAATTAGAGAAGATGTATATTTATAGAAAAAATACTGTAAAAAATAGTGTGATCCCACATACCCACCCATACTGTTAACACGTTATATTAGTGTGGTACCTCTGATACAGTTGATGAAATAATATTATCATTGCAGTAATATCTATTGTCCATTGTTTACATAAGGGTATATTTTTTGCAGTTTACCACTCTATGATTAATACCTTGCGTTAGTGAAGTATATTTGTTATAATTCACAAGGGGTCATTTTTGTAATTGTGTTATTAACTATAGTTCATCATTTAAAATAGGATTCACTACATTGTACAATGTTATGTTAAACCTTTTAATTATTATTCTAGCAAAAGGTATTCAATTTAAAGTTTTCCCTTTTAACCATATTTACATATACAATTCAGTGTTGTTAATTACACTCACATGTTGTGCTATCATTACCACTATCAATTTACACAACTTTACAATTAACCCAAATAGAAAATCTGAACAAATTAAATGTTAACTCACCATTCCCAACCCCTAACCCAGCCCCTAGTAACCTTTATCTTAAATTCTAACTCTAAGAGTTTGCTAATCCTAATTATTTCTTATCAGTGAGATCCTAAAATTTTGTCTTATTGTGTCTGGCTTGTTTCACTCAACATAATATCTTCAAAGGTCCATCCATGTTGTTGCATGAAGTAAAACTTCATTCCTTTTTAATGCTGAATATATATATATATATATACACACCATATATATACACACACCATACACACACACACACACCATATTTTATTAGTTTGATGGACACTTTGGTTGCCTCTATCTTTTGGAAATTGTGAATAATACCATTATGAACATCATTGTGCAAGTGTCTTTTTAAATTCCTGCTTTCAATTCTTTGTGATAAAGACCTAGTAGATGGATTTCCAGGTCATATGGTAATTCTATACTTTGCTTTATGAGGAACTGCCAAACTGTCTTTCACAGTAGCTGCACCATTTTACATTACCACCAGGAAAGAATGAATGTTCCTATTTCTCCGCAACCTCTTCAACACTTGTAATTTTCTGCTTTTTAAAATAGTTATTCTAGTGGGTGTGAAAAGGTATCTCATTGTGGTTATGATTTGCATTTCCCTAATAGCTAAGGATGTTGAGCATCTTTTCTTGTTCTTTTTACCCACTTGTATATACTCTTTGGAGAAATGTCTATTCAAATCCTTTCCCTATTTTTTAATTGGATATTTGTCTTTTTATTGTTGGGTTGTGGGATTTCTTTATATATTCTGGATATTAAATGACTGCTGAACATGTGATTTCCAAATATATTCTTCCATTTAGTAGGCTATTTTCACATTTGTGATAAAGCCCAAAGTTTTAAAATTTGATGAGGTCTCATTTATTTGTTTTTATTTTTTTCATTTGTTGCTTGTGCTTTGAGTGTAAAATCTAAGAAATCACTGTCTAACGAAATATCCTGAAGATGTTTCCTTACAATTTCTTCAAGGAGTTTTATAGTCATGATGCTTATATTTAGCTCTTTCAACCCATTTTGAGTTAATTTTTGTATATGGTGTGAGATAGGGATCCTCCTTCATATTTTTGCAGGATAACCAGATCTCCCAGCACCATTCATTGAATAGACTATTATTTCCCAATTGAGTGGATGTGCAACCTTGTCAAAAATCAAACTGGCTATAGATGTGAGGGTCTTTTTTTGAACTCTCAATTTGATTCCATTGATCTGGCAATTTTGACCACTGCAGCTTTGTAATAAACATTACCTATAAAGCCAGTAATTGTGAGTCCTCCAATTTCATTCTTGTTTTTCAAGATGTTTTAGGCTATTTGGGGCCCCTTACCCTCTCAAATAAACTTCATAATTGGCCCTTCCATTTCTGCAATGTAGGCTGTTGGAATTTTCATTGAGATTACATTGAATCCATAAATCATTTTGGGTAGAATTGACAGCATAACAATTTTCAATCTTTCAATCTATTGACATGGAATGTCTTCCATTTATTTAGATCTTCTTTGACTTCTTTTGACAATGTTTTATAGTTTTCCATGTATAAGTTCTTTACATGCTTGGTTAAATTTATTCCTAGATATTTGATTGTTTCTGTTGTTATTGGAAATGGAATATTTTTCTTGATTTACTCCTCAGCTTGCTCATCATTAGTGTATAGAAACATTACTGTTTTTAACCTATGTTTCTTGGAGCTTGCACTTTGCTGAATTAATTGTAACTTTTTGATAGATTTTTTCGGGGACTTTTTATATATAGGATCATGCCATCTGAAAATAATGTAAGTCTTATACCTTCTTTTCCAATTTAGATTATTTTTATTCCTTTTTCTTGCCTAATTTCTCTGGCTAGTAGTTCCAAATCAATGTTGAATAACAGTGGTGACAGAGGCATCCTTGTCTTGTTCCAAATCTTAGTGGGATAGATTTCAGGCTTTCACTATTGAGTAAGATGTTAGCTGTCGGTTTTCCATATATGCTTTTTATCAGGTTGAGGAATTTTCTTTCTATTCCTATCTTTCAAATTGTTTTTATCAAGAAAGGATATTGGATTTCATCAAATGCCTTTTCTGTGTGAGTAGAGATAATCATGTGTTTCCTTTCCCTTTGATTTGTTAATCTGATATATTGCATAACTAGATTTACTTGTGTTGAAACCCCTTTCACACTTGGAATAAAACCAACTTGATTATGGTGTATAATTATTTTAATGTGCTGCTGTATTCAGTTGGAAATATTTTATTGAGGTTTTTGCATTTATACTCATTAAAGAGATTTATATGCAGTTCTTTTACTTGTATCTTTATCTGGCTTTGATATCAGGGTGATGCTGGTTTCATAGTTTCATGGTTAAATAGTGTTCTGCCTCTTCAATTTTTTGGCAGAGTTTGAAAAGGATTGATAGTAATTCTTCTTTAAGTGATGAATAGAATTCACCTGTGAGCCACCTGGTCCTGGGCTTTTCGTTTTGGGGAAGTTTGTGATTACTGAATCAATTTCTTTATAACAATTGGTTTGTTGAGGTCTTCTATTTCTTCTCAAGTCACTGTAGGTAGTTTGTGTTTTTCTAAAAAGTTGTCCATTTCAGCCAAATTGTCCACTTTTTTTGGCATACAGTTTTTCATAATATATTCTTACGAACTTTTCTATTTCTGTGCTTTCAATAATGCCCCCCTCTCATTTATGATTTTATTTATATGCATCTTCTCTCTTTTTTTACTTTCAGTCTAGGTTAAGGGTTTGTTGATTTTGTTGATATTCTTGAAGAACTAACTTTTGGTTTTGTTGATTCTCTCCATTGCTTTTTTTCCCCCTCATTTTCATTTACTTCTGTTTTAATCATTGTTGTTTCTTTCCTCATATCATTGTTTTCTTGCCTCCATGATTTCTGATGATAATTTGGTTTAGTCGTATTGAGGATCCCTTGTATGTGATGAGTAGCTATTCTCTTACTGCTTTCAGAATTCTCTCTTTTTCTTTAGGATTTGACATTCTGATTAATATGTGTCTTGGAGTTGTGCTATTAGGGTTTATTCTATTAAGAATACTTTGTATTTCTTAGACATGTATATTTATAACTTTCATAAGGTTTGGGAAATTAGGGACCATTATTTCCTTAAATATTCTCTGTGACTTTTCCCTTCTCCATCTGAGACATCCATGACACATGTTTGTACACTTCATGTTATCACTCAAATCTGAGACACTGACCAGTTTTTTTTTCTATTTTCATTCTCTATCTGTTCTTCTGACTGTATGATTTCAATTGTCTTATCTTTCTAGGTCACTGATACTTTCTTCTGCCTGTTCAAATCTGCTGTTTGCCTCTCTTTTATTTTAAATCATCATGATTGTGCCTTTCATCTCCTTAATTTCTGTCATTTTTCTTTTCACTTGGAAAATTTTTTCCCCACACATTTTCTTCCTAATATTCTTTAGCTCTATATCCATATTTTCTTTCATCTCCTTGAATTGATTTAGGAGACTCATTCAAATCCAGGGCCTCCTGACCCATGTGGTGAGCTGGCCCATGCACAGTGCTGATGCACGTAAGGAGAGCCATACCACGCAGGGGTGCCCCCACGTAGGGGTGTCCCCGCGCAAGGAGTGCACCCTGGAGGAAGAGCCACCCTGTGCGGGAAAAAAGCACAACCTGCCCAGGAGTGGCGCTGCACACACAGAAAGCTGATGCGGTAAGATGACACAGCAAAAAGAGACACAGATTCCTGGTGCCACTGACAAGAATGCAAGAAGACACAGAAGAAAACACAGCAAATGGACACAAAAGGCAGACAATGCAGGGGGAAGGGAAGAGAAATAAATAAAAAATAAATCTTTAAAAGAAGAGTTGGGGGCTGATGCAAACTTTACAGAAGCTGAAATTTGTGCAATTTTAGAGACCCTTTAAAAAATACAAAATTAAATATAGGATACTAGGTATACGTACTGAGCATGAAGCTTATGTAAATAAGTGTTTCTGAAATTTAAACTTTATTAGTGACATATTAAATCTACTTATAAGCAGAAGCTTTTGGGGAAAAAAATAAATCTATGGAACTACATGAGAACACCTAGGTTGAAAAGAGGAGAGAGAAGGAAAAAAATCACAAAAATCAAAAGAGAAACCAGAATAAAATAGTCCAGGTAAAAGGCAGAAAGAACAGTCACAGAGGAAATGAAGAAATTGAGGAAGGAGATAAGTAAGTTGTTATAAGAGGATAAGATGCAAAATAGTTATTATTTTTAAATGAAACTAAAATGGCTGTCAGATAGGTGAGTGTTATTCTGGGGCAAGTGTTAAAAAAGTCCTAGGAAAAGAATCATAGAAAGTAACATATTTAAAATACACTGTTATCGAAATTCAAGTCTAAATAATGAGATATTTTAATAGACCAGAACAGCAACGACATGAGCAATATTTTTTTTTCTTTTTTTAAAACCTTGACACAGTTGTACATAAGTGGGCTTCTAATGTTAATTGGTTAATTTCTACTAAGAGCACACAGAAAATATTAGTGCAACTTAGATTAGGCTTTTAATATTACAAAAATGCAACCTCATTAGACTTAAAATAGAAATGTCCAATGTGTTTGAAAATTTTGAAAGTGATGTCAAATTAAATCATCACAAAAGGGTATTATTTTATTTGAAATTTTATTTCCTTTCCATCTACTTTATTTATCACTAATTGATGTGCCAGACTGTGTTTTGGTAGAGTGTAAAACAGGAAAAAAATTGTTTTCACCTCTTCAAGTTTGCATGCATTTGTGTGTCAAGTACATGTATATACATGCGTGATTATACAAAAGAGAAAAGGTTTTCTTGAAAATAATGTGGCAGCTACATTCTTTCTAGACTATTTTTCATGAACAGTAAAGTAGCATTTAACTTATCATTGTACTCAAGGGCTTATTATATAAGCAATATAAAAACAACTGGGAAAATGGTTTCGTTACTTTTAGCATGACTAGGTAATTAAAATTTTTTGCATTAGAGATATTTGAGTGTTTTTTATGTTGCTGATGATAGTTCTTTCTAATGATATTAGTGTAGTAATTTTCCAATTTCAAATGCTTAGTATTTTTATGTGGTTAAGTGATTTTGTTGAGTCATATAGATGAATTAAATATGAAATTGAAGCTGTGAACACTCATGGAAGTATGCTCTTATACTTCCAGCTGCCCCCTCCTTCTTCTTTTTGTCAAAAACAGTGCAAGGGAAATTGGAAAGTATAAAGAACACCAAGTGGTACCTTTCTCTTGTCACATTGGAAATAAGGAAAGGAAATATTACACTAATGAGAAAGCTATCAGGGTAATAGGTGAGTAGCACAGCTGGATCATAATAACTGATGTTAAGACTAAAAGGAAACTTGAGAGATCAAATATTTATTCATGATTAAGAAACACTTCATATAAGTCTATCGAAAAACAGCAAAACTAAACTAACTGATCTTCTGATAAGTTCCAGGAAAGGAAATTCAACAGTGCTCCCCATAATAATTTATTCAAATGTGCAATTACCATACTCTTCCATATTATTAAAATTTATTACTAGCAAAAATTAACTTTAATTCTTTGTAACATTATTTAATATATTCTAGATGTAGCAATTGCTCTGGTAATCCATGTCCTCAGTTTATACATAGAAAAATTTATATGAAATTATATTTGGATATTAAATTTTGAGATTTGGTTGCTTTTCCTTAAAATTCCTTAGTCTTAGAGTCTAGAGTTTGAACACTGATCCCAAGTTTTGCATATTTAAAATTGAATTTAATCATTCATAAGCCAAGTTTGGCTTTATTCAACTCAATTTTTGTTTACATTAATATGTACCAATGACAAGAAGGAATAATAGTACTGCATTCTTCCCTTCGGATTATGGAAATTAACTAAATACATTCCTCCACATATTTGCAATACAAAATGAAACCTACATATGTGGACATAAATGAAGAACACCCAAATGAGAACAATGGTTAATTATACAGAGCTTGTTATAGCAAGAGAGTCACCCACCATTATTTAAGTTTGGCAGAGACTTAAAATCAGGCAGAGGAGTGGGAAAGCTTTTATAGTAGAAAAGAAGGAAGATTTGAGGTTGTTGGCATGGGGAAGTGAAAGGGAACATGCTATGTGATTGGTTAAGGGAGCATATTTGGCTTTCTGTGTGTTGGTTCAAAGTTGAAAAGTTGCAAAAAGTAGGGAGGTTAAAATTCCTGGCTCTGTTGGGTCATTTGTTACATAGACTATGGTTTACCTTCCTGGACTTGTAGACAGGCACCAGCTTCCTGAACTGATTGCTATAGGGAGTGAGAGAGGGTGTCCTGATCTGGTTACTGAAAATAATCTGTTGTAGAGAGCCGCCCGCTGTGAAGTCTATTCACAGCTCCTCACAACATGGTGGTGTCCACAAATCTGCTCTGTCACTTCCTTATTCTTCTTCCTCTCTGTTCCTTTGTTCTCCACTTCCCACCACAGCCCAGGCGAATACAGCAGTGCGCAGGTGCAAGGCGCGAAACTTAAGTCTGCCTTCCTCCCTAGCAACAGCAGCCGCCAATCCCAGACCGCCACTTATCCTCACCCGTCACCCCCCTCCTCCCTAGAGTATATATGTTCAGTCCCCTCAATAAAATTTTGCAGCTTGATCAGAACATTGTCTTGCTGTCATTCTTCATGTCTCTTGTCCCACCATTCCTCCCTGGCAGGTGCTCGTACCCTCATTTGTGTCCGTGGGTCGGGACCTCCACAATCTGTCAGAGTTTCCAAGTCATTGTGCATTTATGTTTTCAGTCTCAACAGGTTACAACAGAAAACAAATAAAATGAAATCATTTATAGCCTATACACAGCATAGCAATGAATTAGAAAATACTATGTTTTATTTTATGTGTATATGGAAAAATAAAAATCTCTGACCGGTAGATTTATCTGTGGAGTCCAAAGTAAATGGAAAGTTATGCAGGGATTAGGCCGAAGAGACTTAAGAACAGCAGAATCCTAATGGTGAAGGGAAATAGAAAACATCAAGCAGTGTTATGTACTTACTACCAGCATTGGATGCTCTTAAGTAAAGGTGCTTGTAAGATATGATAATATCAAAAATTTAGAAGAAAATTTCCAAAATGCAGGGGCAGGTATATAAAAGAAATGTATATAAAGGCAAAAAAAGAAAAGAACATATACAAATTAATAACTTATTCAATTACCTAAACACTTTCCCTGATTGCCTGATGTTTTAGGACAATTTAATATAAATAATTATGAATAAAAAAATAGAGGAGGAAAATGAAATTTTGAAAAAAATATTGAAAAAACCTAAGAATTAAAAATTCGAACAGATGAATATACTCGAACTCCAACAAACACATATATACAGAGACATGATGTAATGGCAAAATGCATCTTCAAACCTGTTTAAATCAAGAGTGGTTTAGTTAAACACAGAAGAAAGGAATGAGCATTGAAATAAGAATTCATAATTTCAAAATAGAAATGATCAAAGGAAAAGATTTACAATAATAGCTGATGGAACCCTGGGAATAAATGAATGAAAAAGACAAAATTTCCCCTAAAATGATTCCTGAATTACAAGGTTTTCAATGGAGAAGAAATATGATTGAAGGAAT
The DNA here is from genome assembly GCF_030445035.2 of Dasypus novemcinctus. Lineage (NCBI taxonomy): Eukaryota > Metazoa > Chordata > Mammalia > Cingulata > Dasypodidae > Dasypus > Dasypus novemcinctus. The sequence continues at coordinate 60,501,729 of NC_080673.1, forward strand.
AGAACTTAGGTATATGTTCCATTCACCCATTCTCTATAAACCTTCTCCACTAGAGCTGTGCCTCTTCTCTGTCCACAAAAATGGTGCCTTTCACATTAACCATAGTTTGCAGATTGCTAAATCCAATGGATAGTCTCGTTCCTTAGTACATCAGCAGAATTTCACATATATGTTTACTTTCTTCTCATTCACATTCTTTTCGTTTATTTTATTGTTTAATTTGGATTTAAGCATGCTGCACTTCATTGGTTCTAATCCTATGCTCTGGCTACTCTTCTCAATCTTCACCCCATCCCCATCTTCTGTTAGCTTATTCCAGAATTCCATCATAAGGTATTAATATTATCTCTGTTTTCACTCAGTACATTTTTTAATCCCATCCAGTCTTGTGGCTTTCAATAATATTGGTTCACTGACAAGTATGAAATTTATACTTCCAAATGTGGACATTCACCCTTAACTTTAGTCATTAAAACTCTCCCAGAACATTTAAAAATCCTACATCCCTCCTACCCCTGAAATGTATAGCCACTATCATGGTTTTATCCTTCTGTATTAATCTCATGACAATTTCAGATTTGTATTGGTCAGGGTTCTCCAGAGAAACAGAATCATATTACATAGTTTTATGTATTATTTGTGTGTGTACATATATATATATAAATATGTTTGTTTATTTATATATATATATATGCATATTTGTATAAATATATAAAGCTAATATTGAAGTCCATGGTCATAACTTCCCAGGAGAAGTTGACTGGAAATTCCAGAAAGAGACAATGTTGAAATTGAGGCAGAAATTCTGACTTCTCCTCTTAGTTCTCACCTTTAAGACTTGCAACTGATTGGATGAGGAAATTGCCCACATTGCTCAGAACAATAGCCTTTTTTGATTTTAGGTGCAATTAGAAATTAAAAGGTATTGGCACAAGGCAGAACTTGCTCTCTCTGCCTAGAGAAGCCCGCACCAAATCTTGGTGTGTATTTCTATCTTTCTGTCCCATTTCTCAGTAGTTCTATTCTTCCCCCATTTCCCAAATAAATTCTTTTTACTGGCCTAAGTAAAAAAAAAAAAAAAAAAAGATGAAATTAAATCATTGTAGTTGCAATCATGTGATTACAGATTATAGAGATGAGAGGTCATAGATAAATAACATCTATGAAACACCTTCAAACTAAGAAGAAGGGAAGTGACCAAACAAATGGACACCATGAACAACAAGTTGAAATATGAATAATCATCACTGTGAACCTCTTGTTTACTTGACACACATACACATCTCTTTAAACCACAGTTAATCTCCTAGGAAAAGACAGCAGCATAGTCATACTTCAGTTGTCATAATTCAACTGCGTACAAAAACGGATACAGGGAAACAGACTTTGGCCCAGTGGTTAGGTCGTCCGTCTACCACATGGGAGGTCCGCGGTTCAAGCCCCGGGCCTCCTTGACCCGTGTGGAGCTGGCCCATGCGCAGTGCTGATGCGCGCAAGGAGTGCCCTGCCACGCAGGGGTGTCCCCCGCGTAGGGGAGCCCCACGCGCAAGGAGTGCACCCATAAGGAGAGCCGCCCAGCGCGAAGGAGGGAGCAGCCTGCCGAGGAATGACGCCGCCCACACTTCCTGTGCCGCTGATGACAACAGAAGCGGACAAAGAAACAAGACGCAGCAAAAAGACACAGAAAACAGACAACCGGGGGAGGGGAGGGGAATTAAATAAATAAAAATAAATCTTTAAAAAAAAACAAAAAAAAAATGGATACAACTGAAAATGCATAATCCTTTTCACAGATGAAGATGCAAGTCTTTGGGAAATACTCACACTTTTACTTGATATCCTATAACCTAAATACTATGGTGTAAAGTTAATACAACCTTAATATAACTTTATATGATAAGGTGATAAGAGATAGAAGAAAACTAAGACATTTTCTATACACACACATAAAAACACATTTCCATAATAACAATATAAAGAAGAAATATTCAACAATTAGAGTCATTTCTGCATCTGATTATGTAGTGGTAGTTGATATTTATAACTACCTTCTTCCAATATGCCTTCCATGTTCCCTTTATCCTCACCAAGTACTTCAGCTGGTTATGATTCCTTTACTGGTAGAATGACCTATACATTTTTTTCTGAAGGGTCTGTGCCATTAGTAATCCTGTTCAGATTGAGTGTTTATAGTTTTCCACTGATTTTTTTAAACAAGTTAATTTTATTGATACATATTAATAAAACATACAATTTAACCAAAGTGTACATTCAGTGATATTTGGTATAATCACTTTAATCATTATTAAAGGATTTTCATTATTTCATTATTTCAATAATAATAATAATAAACAAAAAACACACAAGAAATTTCCTCACCTCTCAATCTCTCTGTTTCACTTGCTGCACATTGCTGCTATTTCTGGCAATTCTTGCACAATTATTTGTTTATTAAGCAGTTTTATTGAGATATATTCTCTTACCATATGAAGTATCCAAAGTATATAATCAATGGCTTTTAGTATAATCATAGTATTGTATATTCATCATCTCAAAAATTTTTTAGCAATTTCAATACTCCTAAAAGAAAGATTCAACATCCCTTAGCATTCCTTCCTCAGCCCTACATAGGCACTAATTTAATTTCATGTATAAAAATTGATTTATATTCACATTATATATAAATGGAATCAAAAAAATAAAAAAATATGTCTGGTCTCTTTCACTTAGTATAATTTTTTTTGTCTGATACTAACATTTGTAGTATTAACCTACATTTTTACAGCAAAAAGAAATGATCCTATATATGCAACTTTATCCATATATATATCCATATCCATATTTCACATAATGTATTTATATTTCATATAATATATTTAATTCAATTCATAACAGGGCAATCATACAGTATTTTTACTTTTGTATCTGGCTTGCTTCACTCAACATAATGTCATCCAGGTTCATCCATGTTCTCACATGTTTCACTACTTCTTTGATTCTTATTGCTGCATAAATTTCCATCATGTGTATACTCTACAATTTATGTAGCCATTTATCAGTTGATGGACACCTGGGTTGTTTCCAGTGTTTGACTATCATGAATAACACTGCTATGAGCATTGGTGTACAGATGTCTATTCATGTCACTGTTCTCAGTACTTCTTGGTCTATACCTAGCATGGTATTGCAGGCTCCTATGGCAAGTCTATATTTAACTTCCTTAAGAACTGCCAGACTGTCTTCCACAGTGGCTTTACCTTTCTACATTCCCACCAATAGTGAATAAGTGTTCCTATCTCTTCACGTCCTCTCCAACATTTACAGTTTTCCAACTTTTTGATAGTGGCCAGTCTAATAGGTATGAAATGATATCTCATTGTAGTTTTGATTTGCATTTGCCTAATTGCTAGTGACTTTGATCATTTTTTACAGTGTTGCTTCACCATTTAAAATTTTTCTTGGACAATTGTCTGTTCAAGACTTTTGACCATATCTTGATCACATAGTTTGTCTTTTTTATCATTGAGTTGTATCATCTCCTTATAGATCAAGGATATTAAATTCTTATCTGATATGTGAGTGCTAAATATTTTATCCCATTAATTTAACCACCTTTTCACCATTTTGACAAAGACCTTTGAAGTACAAAAGTATTGAATTTTGAGGAGGTTCCATTTATATTTATTTTTTTCTTTTATTGCTTGAGCTTTGTATGTAAGGTTTAAGAAACTACCACACACCACAAGATCTTGAAGATATTTCCCTACATTTTCTTCTAGGATGTTTGTGGTTGTTGTTTTATATTTAGGTCCTTGATTCATTTTGAGTTAATTTTTTTATATGGTGTGAGATATTATCTTCTTTCTTTCTTCTGGATATAAAAGAAATATTAAAGATCAGAGCAGAAGTAAATAAAATTTAAAATAAAACAATAGGGAGAAACAACAAAACTAAAAGTTAGTTCTTTAAGAAGAGCAACAAAATCAACAAACCCTTAGCTAGACTGACAAAGAAAAAAGAAAGAAGATGCAAATAAATAAAATCAGAAATGAAAGGTGAGACATTACCTCCTACTCTGCAAAATAAGAGAGATCCTAAGAGGATACTATGACAAACTGAATGCCAAAAAAACTAGAAAATATAGTAAAGATGGACAAATTCCTAGAAACACACAAACTACCTACACTGACCCTAGAAGAAATAGGACCTTAACCAACCAATCACAAGTGAAGAGATTGAAACAATCATCAAAAACCTACTGAAGATGTAAATCCCAGGACCAGATAACTTTGCAGGTGAATTATATCAATCATTCAAAGACAATCTAATAAGATTCTTGCTCAAGATTTTCCAAAAAATTGGACAGGAAAGAATGCTACCAAACTCATTCTATGAAGCTAATCTAACACTGATACCAAAGCCAGATAATGATACTATAAAAAATGAAAACTAGACCAATATCTCTATTGAATACAGGTGCAAAAATTCTTAACAAAATACTTGGAAACAGAATCTAAAAGTACATTAAATGAATTATAAATCAAAATCAAGTAGGTTTTAGTCCCAATATGCAAGGGTGCTTCAACACAATAAAATCAATTAGTGTAATAAACCACATTGATAAACTGAATAATTAAAATCACATGATCCTCTCATTAATGCAGAAAAGGCATTTAACAAAGTACAGCAAACTTTCTTGATAAAAATTATTCCAAAAGATAGGAGGAAAATAGGAAAAAAATCCATTTATAGCAGCAACTAAAACAATTAAATATTTAAGAATAAACTTTACCTGTATTCCAAGAGCTACAAAACATTGCTAAAAGAAACTGAAGAAGACTTAAATAAATGGAAGGACATTCTGTGTTCATGGTTTGGAAGACTAAGTATCGTTAAGATGTCAACTCTACCCAAACTAATTTACAGATTCAATGCAATTCCAGTAAAAATCCCAACAGACATTTTTGCAGAAATCAAAAAGCCAATAATCAAATTTATTTCAAAGAGTAAGGACCATGAACAGTCAAAAATGTCTTATAGAAGAAGAAGAACATTAGCAGACTTTCATTTCCTGACTTTAAAGCATATTATTTAGATACAGTGGTACAAACAGCATGGTATTGGCATAAAGACACATAGATTGACCAATGGAACCAAATTTAAAACCTAGAAATTGACAATTATATCTACAGTCAAGTGATTTTTTGCAAGGCTCTTAAGTCCACATAGCTGGGCTAAAAGAATCTATTTAAAAAATAATGCTGGGAGAACTGGAAAGCCATATCCAAAAGAAAGAAAGATTTCCACTGATTTTAATCACAGAGAATGGTAATGATATGTTTGGCAGGGGATAGTCCTAGCACTGTGGCCTACCACTTTTCCCTAGGACCTATAAATACATCCTGTGATATAGTAACCTCATGAGATAAAACACAATCCCCCAAGTCCTGCTACATTCTCTAAGAGGGTGGAAAGAATCCTTTAGGTACATGGGCAATGTCTAGTGAAGGAAGACAGACTGTTACTCCAGGCTCTTGATCTCTATGGTTGGACTTATGAAACTCGTTCTTGTGAAATTGAAACTTAGCCTAGTATTATATGTTGCCCAAGAGTTACCTCCTGAAACCTCCTTGTTGCTCAAATGTGGCCTTTCTCTAAACCAAACTCAACATATAAATACACACTACCTCCCCCCTGGTGTAGAACATGACTTCTGGGGATGAGCTTCTCTGACACCAAGGAATTATTACCAAGCACCAACTAGTGATGCATGTGGAAAAAAGACCTTTGCCAAAAGGGGTAAATATTAAATACAAATGGGTTTTTATGGCTAAGAGATTTCAAAGTAAGTCAAGAAGTCATTCCTGATATTATACTTATGCACATCTCAGCAGGATCCCTTTGACTGCAACAGAAGACAGTGCTTCAGATAGCAGAGCACCTCAAGGCTCTAGAGTCATCTAAACACTATAAGCAGGGCAGACAATCTCAAGAATTCAGCACCCTGTCATTCGAACTTGCTTTGGAATATATGTTCTTCAATGTAACAGTTAGACTTATTAATAATTTCCTTACACATGGCTTTTCTGCCCTTTTTATTTGTTCTAAAATTAGCACTGTGCTTGTTAAATATATATTCCAGATACTTAAATCTTCAGTCTGTTTATTTGCTGGTTGATCCCTGAATTTCAGCACCATTGCAATACCTACTCTCTAGTTCATTGGACTTGCCCAGTGCAACTAACAAAAGGATGATGATGGACAACACACATCTCCCAAACAGAGAGAATCTACAACTGCAAGCATTACAGTTCCATCGATCTGTCCCATAGGATCTAAGTACTTTCTCAAACAGAAACAGTAAGCCACACCATCCCTAAATCCTCAACACTGAAGAATGAACAAACATAAGTGGGGAATGCAACTATTGACTAAAGTAGACTTATAATAGTAGCAATTGAAAGACGTGTATTTTTTATATCGAGGCAGTGCCCATAAGAGGTTCTGAGGGGAAGGAGGGAGAAGAATAGGTATAACAGGGGCATTTTGGAACACTGGAATTGTCTTTCATGACATTGCAGTGATGGATACAGGCCATTATAAATTTTGTCAAAACCTGTAAAATCACGTGAGGCAGAGTGTAAACTATAATGTATACTAAAGACGATGATTAATAGCAATGCTTCAATATGTGTTCATCAATTGTAAAAAATGTACTACACTAATGTAAAATGTTGCTAATGGGGGAAAGTGTGGGAAGGAATGGGGGTGGGTTTATTGGAATTCCCTATATATTTGATGTAACATTTATGTAATCTAAACCTTATTTCAAAATGAAAAAAAAAACACAATCCCCTTGTAGGTAAGGCAACTGCCAATATGTTCATTCTCCTATTGTTTGAGTATATTCAATGGATACAGTCTGATTCTGGTGAGCATGTTTTATGACATCCAGCTTACACTCTGGCGGTTACTGGCAGGGAGGTAGTATGGTTTCTCCATTACAGCACATAAACACGAGAGTGGGATGCTGTGTGTAGAACATCTTCCTGTGTGAGCCATGGGTTGAAACCTGCTCTCATGGAAACTAATGCCAGCTAATGAAACTGACCTTTCTCTGTTCTTCTTTAAGTATCTATCTTTCTTCAGAGCCTGTGTGAGTTATGCTTTTGCTGGCAACTTCTCCACCTGTAGTGGAGTGAGTTGACATTTTTTAGCTCTCTCTTCTCCTGATTGATGGAAAGAGATACATCATAGGATCTCCTACATTGCAAACATACTCTTCCTTACCTCCATTCTGTAGAAGCAGTCCAATTTCCCCCTTGATAATCAGTATCAATCACTCTGGCTTATTGATTCAGAGGCTTGTGGAGCCAAAGTGGCTGGGTAACAATGTTAGCTTCTAGTTCAATGGAGTCATTGTTGTGTCTCCTTATGGAAGATTTCTCCCTTTGGAACTAAGATCTCTAGACCAGCAGGTCCCATGGGGAGAGTAAGCAAAAAAATTTTCTTGGAAATCATCAGGGGTAATAGTGAGAGGAGCTGCTCTCATTTCTACTACTAATTCCTGAAACTGCCTTCTAGCCATAGAGAAATAGTTCTATAGTTTGGGCACTGTGCTATAGCATACACAGCATCCTGAAGAAAATTTTTGCAGCCCTGAAAAGTGTTGCCACTCAGCTGGTGCTGTAATTGAGTCTTCAAAAGGTCTTTCCATCATACTATCAACCCACATGTTTCAGGATGATGGAGAACATGGTAATACCAGTGAATTTCCTAAGCATAGGACCATTCCCAGATTTCATTTCCTATAACATGTATTCCTTGATCAGAAATAATGCTGTGTGGAATACCATGACTCTGGATAAGGTATTCAGTAAGGCCAAAGATGGGAATCTTGGCAGAAGCATTATGTGCAAAGAAGGCAAATTTGTTTCCAAAAGAATATGCTGATTCCATTCAGAACAAAGATTGTCCCTTCCATGATGGAAACAGTCCAATATAATCAACCTCCCACCAAGTAAGCAGGTTGATCACCTCAGGGAATGGTCCCATATTTCCACAATTCTGCTGGGAGTTTAGACACTCAGCAGTGACTATAGCAGGATCATACTCCTTGAGTGAAATTTTGTGTTGCTGAGCCCATGCATAACCTGCATCCCCACCATGATTGTCATTTTTTTTCCCATGAGCTCTTGGGCAATGGCAGGAGTGGCTAGTGAAAGATGCCAATTTGTATCTACAGAATGGGCTACCCTATCCACTTGAGTGTTAAAATCCCTCTCTGCCGAGGTCATCCTCTGGTCAGCATTCTCACAGGATATAATATCTCCCTGTTTTTTCCCAGTCAGAAAGGTCTATCCTCTAACCTCCACCCCAGAGTGTCTTATCACTAATTTTTCCACTGATGTTTCTTTCAGATCCCTGAGCACCCAGCTACATCATTGGACACAGTTCATGAATTGCTATGCAAATGTAGTTTTTGCCATTTCTTCTTCTCAACAGAATGAACAAGCAGCTCCTCTGCTCCAAGTTCTTCTGCTTACTAGGAGGATTTCCCTTCAATGCTATCCTTCGGGCATGCCCTCAGGCAGTGTAGTGTTGTAGCAGTCAAATTTTGGGTTGATATTCCAAATGGGGAATATTTTGCATCAAAATCTAAAGAGGCAACTAGGCATTTTGTGCAATGTTTTATGTGTTATAGGAAAAGCCAGATGCAATAGTTTATCGTTCACCTTAGAAGGGATATTTTGACAGGCTCCACAAGACTGGATGCCTAGAAATTTCACTGAGGTGGAAGTCCCCTGGATTTTTGTTGAATTCATCTCCTACCCTCTGAAATACCAATGTCTTACCAATAATTTTAGAACAGTAGCTACATCTTGTTCAATCAGCATAATATCATCAATATAATGCAGCAGTGTGATGTCTTGTGGAAGGGAAAGGTGATCTCGCAGTATTTACAGATAGTCTCATCACCACTCAAATGTTTGGTGAGGGTAGGGCCTACGATCCAGTGTTAGGGAAAGGATGGCCACTTTCCAAGTGCTTAAAAGGTGTGTGTCTGATACGACCTCAGGTCTGGAAGATGAAGAACCAAACCATGGTTGGCTCTCAGATCTTGAAATCTAATGGAGTTTGCCCCATTGGATTGTTGTCTTGTTTGGGAACTTTGGTCTTCCTATAAAGGTCATTCTTCTGGAATGGGAACTTTTACCCTATATCTATCCCTCCATTGTATACTGGAAGCAGATAACTTGTTTTCTAGGTTTGACAGGTCCACAAGACAACAGAACTTTACCCCAGGATGGATCACACCCATAACTGACTTTTTTTATGCCTTTTAGTATATATATATATTCTAATTTACTGAAGTATTTCACTATATAAATATGCATAAACAATAAGTGTATAGTAATAGTTGTGAACTTACAAAGCAAACATATTAATATATAACATCATACAGGGCTCTCATATCTTACGCTACCACCAATACCTTGCCTTTTTGTGAAACATTTTTAACTAATGATTAAAAAGCATCCTCAAATACTACTACTTTTGATGAGAATTTACCCTTAGTATTGTAACTGAAATGACTTGAGGCTTTGGGGAAGTTTTGATAGAATGAATATATTTTGTATGGGGGAAGAACATTTATTTTGGAATACAAAGGGCAGACTGTGGTGTATTGAATAATGTACCCCAATTTGTATTTGTTCTTCATCTTGGCCTCCATTCTTGTGGTTTTTGATCCATTGTAAATAAAATATCTTCAAGATGCCACTTCATTGAAAGTAAGGTCCAACTTAATCAAGTTGGGTTTTATTCTGGATTCCTGGAGTCCTTTACAAGCAACGTGAAGTCAAAAAGAAAGAAAAGTCGCTGGGAGCAATGAGAAGCTAGAATTTAATGGAACCAGGAGAAGGAAAAAAAACATATCACCGTGTGCTTTGCCATGTGATACAAAAGCCAAGAACCCCAAAGATCCAAAGATTGCTGGCCAGCCAAAAGATACTGACCCCAGTAGGATTCAAGGCTTCTAGCATCTGAAACCATGCATCAATAAATTCCATTATTAATCCAGCCCATTGTATTGTATTTGTTTTAGTTACAGGAACCTAGAACCAATGGTTTTATAGAGAAGAGTGGTCACAGAGCTCTTCAGAGATGCTGGTGCTCCTCTCATAAATTTATTCCTCCGAGGCATGATGAAATGTATGTTCTTGGTACCTTACCAGGTTGGATAATAATGTCTTACATGATAAATCTACTCTAAGGTTCCAATCTCTGTAGCATTTGGATACTTCTCCATTATGCCAAGGCAGTTCTAGCATTTTAACTTCATGTATTGTAGGTCAACTTTTGGTCCATGTTTTAGCCAAGAAACTAAGCAAATTGTTAAAGCCCTTTCTAACACCTCAAGCTACAGGTAATACTGACTCAAGAATCTCTACTTAGTGGGCCTACATCAATAAATTTATCCTCATCCAAATAAATGTTCCTTCCACCATTATCCCAAAACCTTAAATCTCACACTTATTCCTCAACTTTCTCCCTGTATGAATTGCAAAATAATGCACTTCTTTTGGAATGTAGCCCACCTCCTCAAGATAGTTTCTTTAGAAGCCTGCTGAAACTTCAGTTGAGTTAAAAGTCTGAAGCAAGGAAGGGTGTTGATGCAAATGAAGGAATTAGCAGTGTCCCAAGTCACCTATCTCAGGAGATTCCATTACAGTTTCGTCTGTCAAAGCCAACTTAATCCTTTCATATGGCAGTGAAATGATGCCTCCTTAGCGGAGATATTTTCAGATTTATCAAGCAAAGATGACTAAGAACGATTTAGGTGTTTAATACTCTTGTTTTCATCATGGTCATCCCATTTTTCCCCATTCCAGCTTCCAAATCAATGCCCACAGGTTATGGACAACAAGTACCCTCTTTATCATTATAATAGAGTTATTATTGCCTTTAAATCTAATCATATTAAAGAACCAGCTCCCCAAACCCCAGAACCAATGAAGAAATTCATTCTTAAGTCTCTGTTTCTGAAGAACCACTTATGATACACAAAAATGTATTGTTCAGAGTCCTCAGAGAACTGAATCATCAGGTTATATACATAAATACATATATAAACACATAAACAAATAGCCACATACATTATATACACACACACACAAATAATAAGTGTTTATGATATGGAAATGGCTCATGCAACCACGGGCGCAGCAAGTCCAAACTCCATAGGGCAGGCTGCAGGATGATAACTTTTATAAAGGTAATATTGAAATCCTTAGTCCAAATTCCATGACTGAAGCTGCCTGGCTGGAAATAACAGCAAAAGCAATGTTGATGTTGAAACATGTCTTAAAAGTCCTATGCTACTATAACAAAATAAGACAGACTTTTGACATAAACGACAAGAATTTATTGTTGCAGAATTTTGGAGTCTAGAAATCTAAAATCAAGGTATTAGTAGACCATGCTTTCTCTGAAATCTACAGGGTGACCTCGGTGTCTTTGGCTGCAATCCTCCAATTCATGGTGATCTGTCCATTTACTCTATCTTCTACTCTTTTAACTCAATCATTTGTGTTTCTGTCTAGGTTTAATTGGCTTATGAAGTCTTTAATCATCTTCTATTAGGGACCACACTTGATTCAATTTTGCCTTGTCATAGTAGGATATTGGAAGATCCTATTTATAAATAAGTCCATACCCACAGGACTGGGGGTTAAAGCTAGAACATGCTTTTGTGGGTAGCATGATTCAATCAGTCACAAAACAAATTCTTTTTCCAATTTCTGAAACCCTCAGTTCTTGTTTTTAAGACCTCCAACTGATTGGATAAGATTATTGTTACAGGCAATTTCATTTGGTGATTGTAAATGCAACCAATTGGCTGTAGGTGAAGTTAACTGACTATAGATGTAGCTCCCATCTATGAAATATCTTCACAGTAATAAGTAGGCCAGTGTTTAAGCAAACAGCAAATGGCCAACAAATTTCCCCTTTTAACCAAAGGCAACTTGACCTGCAAAATTAATAACCACAATATTCTATAGGTTTAAGTATTTACATTTATTGTCATTATAATGTAAACTCTGTATTCATATGCCTAAAGTTGTGTCTAGCACAAAATACATGTTCAATAAATATTTTTGAATATCAAATGAATGAGAACAATAAATCATTCAAGTGCATGTTGAAAGCCATATATTTAAATAACCATATATTAATGCACATAATTTATCACTACATAAAGATTAGTTTACTAAATTATAAAATTAATTGGAAAACTGAATATTTAAGTTCTTTCTGTGAAATACTTTGGACAAAATATTAATAGAAATTCTGTATTCAACATTATCATTTAGTGATTAAGCTGGGTTTAAGTTCATGTTTCTGGTAAAGTGCACATGATTATATGTTTCGCTAATCATCCTTGAATGGTTTAATTTCAGACTGATTAGATTTTGTTCAGTTTTATTAAAGATGCATATTTTACTTTTCCCTTTAGGTTACTAGTTTAGCATGCTATTGCCTTCATACACTGCCTGCATGATTCTTTTCCACAAGTAAGATGTCATATTTACTAATCATATATTTAAAATGTATATTATATTTAAAAAGGTAACATCTTGTCTAATGTGAAGCTTATATCCTTTGGAATAAAAACTCTGTTACTATTTTATTTTATTTATTATTATTTTTAAAGATTTATTTATTTATTTAATTCCCCTCCCCTCCCCCCGGTTGTCTGTTTTCTGTGTCTTTTTGCTGCGTCTTGTTTCTTTGTCCGCTTCTGTTGTCGTCAGCGGCAGGGGAAGTGTGTGTGGTGCCATTCCTGGGAAGGCTGCATTTTCTTTCGCGCTGGGCGGCTCTCCTTAAGGGGCTCACTCCTTGCGTGTGGAGCTCCCCTACGCGGGGGACACCCTTGCGTGGCACAGCACTCTTTCCGCGCATCAGCACTGCGCATGGGCCAGCTCCACATGGGTCAAGGAGGCCCGGGGTTTGAACCGCGGACCTCCCATGTGGTAGACGGACGCCCTAACCACTGGGCCAAAGTCCGTTTTCCCTCTGTTATTATTTTAAATTTAACCTCCTAATTGCAATAAGAGTAAAAGTCATGAAATTTGCTTTTTATTAGTTTTGTATGTATAATTTCACCAGTATGCGAGAATTTTATTGTCTTGGTTTTGATATTTTCTTGAGGAGTTCTCTCCATTCATTGTATTATATATCAAAGTTTTTATATACATATACACACAGATATTTATGCATATATATGGCATGTGTATGTAAAAGTGACACTAATATATCTACATGTGATTCCTAAATTGATCTTGTTCATTAGCTAAAAGTAAAAAAACCCAGATTGGAATTCTTTGCAGATGTTATCAATGCCCTGTCTTTATCTCATCCATTATGCTTCAATGTACAATAGCTAGATCTCCAAATACAATATCTGAAGTATTTTATCCCTTGACATTTTCTAGACACCAGAGCATGCTTTACCTGTGACAGAAGGTAGAATTATGTATGCCAACAAAAACATGTTATTCTTTTATTAGATGCTGTGTATTTACATAAAATCGTGCATAACATATAGGGTTTCCACATATTACCTTGTATTAATGTGGTATATTTGTTACAATTGATTAAAGCACATTTTTTATAAATGTGGTATTAATTATATTCCATGGTTTAACTTAAAGTTTACTGTGTTGTACAGTCCAATGATATATTTAAAATTTTGTATTCTAGTAACATATGCACAACCTAAAATTTCCCCTTTTAACCAAAAACACATAATTCAGTACTGTTGATTGCATTCACAATGTTTTTCTCCCATTATCACTATATACTACCAAAACTTTACCAAATAGACACTCTGTCCAATTTAAGCATTAATTCCTTATTCCCTGCACCCTCCAAATGGCTAGGTAACATATATTCTAGATTCTCATGCTAAAAGTTTATGTCATAATTATTCCATAGAAGTGAGATCATACAATATTTGTCCTTTTGTGTCTAGCTTATTTCACTTAGCCTGATGTCTTCAAAATTCATAAATAGTGTCTCATATATCAGAACTTGATTCCTTTTCATGGTTGAATTTTATTGTGTATATTTACCATGTTGTGTTCACCAGTTCTTCCATTGATGGACAATTGGATTGTTTTCACATTTTAGTATTTACAAATAATGCCACAATTTAAATCAATATGCAATATCTATCCAAGTCCATGCTTTCAATTTTGGGGGTATATACCTTGGAGTGGGATTGTTGGGTCATACGGTAATTCTATTTATAATTTTCTGAGGAAACACCTAGTGTTTATACACAATGGCTGTACCATTTTACATTCCTACCAACAATGAAAAAGTGGCCTCTATTTTGTCACATCCTCTTAATTACTTTTTTTTTCAATAGAATTCTATGGGCGTGGACTGATTGTCTCATTGTTTTGATTTGCATTTCCCTAATAGCTAGTGATGTTGAGCATCTTTCCATGTGCTTTTGGCCATTTGTATATCTGCTTTGGAGAATTGTCTATTCAAATCTTTTGACTGTTTTTCAATAGGGTCATTTGTCTTTTTATTGTTGAGTTGCAGGATTTCTTTATATATTCTGTTAAATGCTTATCAGATATGTGTTTTGCAAATGTTTTTCCCATTGTGTAGGTGGTTGTTTTACTTTCATGATAAAGCCCATTGATGCACAAGAGTTTTTCATTTTAATTAAGCACTGTTTATCTATTTTTTTCTTTTGTTGCTTGTGCTTTGGGTGTAACGTCTAAAAACCCACTGCCTAAAACTGGATACTAAAGATGGTTTCCTTACTTTTTCTTCCAGGAGTTTAAATTTTTTGCTATTCTGATTGAGTCTGTGAGCCATTTTCAGTTGATTTGTGTATATGGGGTGAGGAAAGTATCTAACATACTTCTTTTGCATGTGGTATAGTTTTCTCTGCACCATTTGTTGAGATTATTCCTTCCCAATTGAGTGGTCTTTGCCCCTTTGTCAAAAATGAGTTTGTTCATAAATGTGAGTATTGATTTCTGAACTCTCCTTTCTCTTGGTCTGTTTGTCTGCCCTTGTGCCATTACCATGCTGCTTTTTAAATCAATTTTTTTGATACATACTCATAAAGCATACAATCCATCCAAAGTGTACAATCAATGGTGTTTGGAAAATCACAGCGTTGTGCATGCATTGCTTCAATCAATATTAGGGTGTTTTCATTAGTCCAATTATTAATAATAATAAAAAAAACACCAGGAACTCTGTTCCTTAATAATCACTTCTCAATCTCTCTCTCTTTCCCCTCTCATGCATAGCTGCAAACCTGTTTCTGTCTCTTTAATTTATTTGTATTATACTTCATATTGATGGAGTCAAACAATATGTAGTACCTTATGTCTTTTTTCTTTTGTTCAGCATATTTCTTTTTTATTAACCTTATTGGAAGATTATTAATATATTACTATACATCACTGCCCATAGTCTGTTTTAGTTGTATTTTTGTCTGATAGTAACATCTTGTAGCATTAATGTACATTTGTTCTGTTTCAAAGCAAAACAGTGTTGTATATGCAATATTATCCATATCTATATTTCACATGAGGATTTTCTATGCTGTACAGTCTCATGTTACAATTTTAGCTTTCCTTCTAGTAATATACAGGACCTAGAATTTCCCTCTCAACCAATATTATATCCATATTATATTGGTTGTTGTACTGCTAGTTACAAACACTGTGATGTGCTTTCACCAATTCTATTCATTTCCAAAGGTGGATGAACGACGTTTTCACCAACTCTACTCAAATTAAATCTCGGCTTTCCATTCTCTATCCTCTTTCCAACCAACAGTGAATAAGTAGTCCTATATCTCTACATCTTCAACACTTGTAGTTTTCTGTCTTTTTAACAGCAGCCATTCTAATAGGAGTGAAATGATATCTCATTGTAGCTTTGATTTGTATTTCTCTAATTGCTATTGATGAACATTTTTTCCATGTTTTTTCACCTTTTGTATTCTTTAGATGAATGCCTATTCAAGTCTTTTGCCCATTTTTAATTGGGTCCTTTGTCTTTTTATTGTTAAGTTGTAGAATGTCTTTAACTCTCATGAATATTATTAAACCTTTATAAGATAATATTTCCAGATATCGTCTTCCATAGAGTCAGCTGCCTTTTACCATTTTGACAAAATCCTTTGAGGTGCAAAAGTATTAAATTTTCAGGAGTTCTCATTTATCTATTTTTTCTTTCATTACTTACACTTTGGGTGTAAGATTTAAGTGACCCCCACCTACCACCAGATCGTGAAGCTGTTTCACTATATTATCTTACAACTGATTTATGACTCTGGCTTTTGTATTATGGTCTTTGATTTATTTTGAGTTGATTCTTGTATAGGGAGTGAGACATGGGTCCTCTTTGACTCTTGATTATGGAAGTCCAGTTCTCCTAGTACCATTTGTTGAAGGGAATGTTTTGTCCCAGTAAAGTGAACTTGCTAGGAATGTAAAAAATAGCTGCAAAAGTGAGGGTTTACTTTTGGACTTTCAATTCTATTCCATTGATCTATGTTTCTATCTTTATGCCAATATCATGCTGTTTTGACCACAGCAGCCTTGTAATATGTTTCAAGGTAAGGCAATGAGCGTCCTCTGACTTTGCTCTACTTTTTAAAGATGTTTTTGGCTATTCAGGTCCCCTTTCCCTTCAAAATAAATTTGGTAATTGCCTTTTCTATTTCTATAAAGCAGGCTGCTGGAATTTTGATTGGTATAACTTTGAATCTATAAATCATTTTGGATAGGAATGATATCTAAATGATAGTTTTCCAGTCCATGAAATAGAATGTCTGTCCATTTGCTTACATCTTCTTTGATTTCTTTCAGCAGTGATCTGTAGTTTTCTGGATACAGCTCTTTACATTGGTGATTAACTTAATTCTTAGGTATTTAAAACATTGTGTTGCTGTTGTAAATGGAACTTCTCCCTGATTTCCTCATCAGAGGTTTCAATAGTAGTATACACAAACACTACTGATTTTTGCATTTTGCTCTGGTATCCCCCCACTTTGTTGAACTCATTTATTAGCTCAAGTAGCTTTGTCATAGATATTTCAGAATTTTCTAATTATAAGATTATGTCATCTGTGAATAGTGAGAGTTTTTACTTCCTCTTTTCCTATTTGGATGTCTTTTATATATTTTTCTTGACTAATTGGTCTAGCTAGAACTTATATACCATGCTTTCTTAATTTCTGTGATTTTGTAATAAGTTTTAGAATAAGGTAAGAGTGATTTTTCTAACATCACTCTTCCTTTTCAATATGGCTTTAGCTATTTGGAGACTGTGGCATGTTGAATCTTTTGTGAACCTCAGAAAATTATGTTCGTAAATCAATCCATTCCAGTAGATGTGACTTTTGATTGGGTTGGACACAGTTGAGGGCCATTTGAGTGGATTGCTTCAGTGGGCATAGCCTAGTGTGTACGGTGGTCTTCTTTCTGGAATCCTTTCTAAACAGGAAATAGGAGGCCACAGAAACAGATAGACTTGACCAGAAGTTTGAAACAAGTCCCCAGGAGCCAGAAACTGAAATCAACAGAACAAGAACCTGAGAAAAGCCACTGAATCCATAAACTGAAAACAACAAGTCCCAGAGGAGACAAGAGAGATGAGCAGAAGCTGCCATGCGCCTGATTGCTCACAAATGCAGCTCAGGGAGAAATCATCTGATGATGCCTGGGTTGGACTCTTTCAACACCTGAGAATTATAAGCTTATAAGTTAAAAATTCCCGCTGTAAAAGCCAACCCATTTCTAGTATATTAACTGGCAGCCTTCAGCAAACCAAAACAAGCCACTTACCCATCCACATGAATTTGTTGACTTACCATTCCATTTCTGAAGATTGTTGTATTAGAATTGCATTAAATCTGTAAATTGCTTTGTGTAGAATTGATGTCTTTACAATATTTAATCTTTCAATCTTTTAACACAGAATGTCCTATTCATTATTTAGATCTTTGATTTCTTTTAGTAATACTTTGTACTTTTCTATCTACATGTCTTGCACATCCTTGATCAGATTATTCCTAGATATTTTATTCTTTTAGTTGCTCTTCTAAATGAACTTTTTAAAAAGCTCTCTTCCAATTGTCTATTCTTAATGTATAAAATTAATACTGACTTTGTGGTGATGATCTCATACCCTGCCATTTTGTGAATTTATTAGGCTCTGAGAGCTTTGTTATGGATTTTTCAGGATGTTCTGTATTTAAGATCATGTCATGCAAACAGGGAAAATTTTACTTCTTCCTTTCCAATTTGGATACCTTCTATTTCTTTTACTAGTCTAATTGTTTTGATTAGAACTTCCAGTAAAACGTTGAATAACACTAGCTGCAGTAGGCAACCTTATTTCATCCTTCATCTTAGAAGGAATGCTTTCAATTTTTCATCATTAAGTATATATAATGTTAGCTGTGGGCTGTTCATGTATGTCTTTTACCATTTTGAAGTTTCCTTCTATTCCTAGTCTTCAAATTGTTTTGATCTAAAAGAAAAATGTGTTTTCTGCATCCATTAAGATGATAAAATGTGATTTCATCAAGGGTGTAGTCTGCATCCATTGAGATGACCATGCACCATTTTTCCCTACATTCTGTTAATGTGGTGTATTACATTAACTGATTTTCTTATGTTGAACCACCCTTACATACCTGGAATAAATCACACATGATAATAGGGTTTAATTCTTCTGATGTACAATTGGATCTAGCTTGCTAGAATTTTGTTGAGAATTTTTGCATTTTAATTCTTAAAAGATCAATATTTTTTTGTCAGTCAGTGTAGGTAGTGTGTGTGTTTTTAGGAATATGTCCATTTAAATTAAGTTATCTCATTTATTGGCATACATTTGTTTAGAGTATATTATTACAATTATTTTTATTTTGTGGAATAGTTAGTAATGTCCCCTTTTTAAGTTCTGATTTTATTTATTTGCATACTCTCTCTTTTTTATTTGTCAGTCTAGTGAAAGATTCGTCATTTTTTAAATCCTTTTCAAAGAATCACCTTTGGTTTGTGGATCTTCTCTATTTTTTATTCTCTATTTTTTTAAATCCCTGTTCTAATATTTCTTATTTCCTCCCTTCTGCTTGTTTGGGGTTCATTTGCTCCTCTTTATCCAGTTCCTATAGTTGTGAAGTTAGGTCTCTGTTTTGAAATCCTTATTTTTTATTTTTATGAAGTACTAGGGGCCAGGTATTGAATTAATGACCTCATATATGGGAAGCCAGGGCTCAACCACAGAGCCACATCAGCTTCCCTGAGTTGTTGCTTTTTTTGTTTGTTTGTTTATTTTGCTTTTTGTTTATTTTTGTTTTTTTTCAGGAGGCACTGGGAGCCAAAACTGGGATCCCTCGTGTGGGAGATGGGGTCCAACCTCTTGAGCCACATCTGCTCCTTTTTATTCTTTTTTTATTGCAAGCATTTACTGACATAAACTTTCCTCTTAGCACTGCCTTTGCTGCAGGCCATAAGTTGTTGTATGTTGGGTTTACATTTTCATTTATCTTAAGATACTTTCTAATTTCCCTTGTGATTTCTTCTTCAACCCATTGGTTATTTAAGAGTAGGGTTTTTAATTTCCATATATTTGAGATTTTTCCATTTCTCCCTTTGTTATTGATTTCTAACTTCATTCCACTGTTGTCAGGAAAGATAAATTGTATGATTTCAGTAACTTTGAATTTTGCAACCTATTTTGTGACCTATGATGTGGTTATCCTGGGGAGTGATCCATGTACACTCCAGAAGAATGTATATTCTGTTGCTATTGGGTGAAGTGTCCTATATATGTCTTTTAGGTCTAGTTGACTTAGAATATCATTCATGTCTTCTATTTCTTTATTGATTTTCTGTCTAAATATTCTGTCCATGGTTGAAAGTTGAGTATTAAAGTCTCTTACATTTACAATGAAACTATTTCTCCTTTCAAATCTGTCAGTTTTTGTTTCATACATCTTGGGTACTGCTGCCAGTTGTATATATATTTATAATTGTTACACCTTCTTCTTGAATTGATACCTTTATCAATGTACAATGCCTGTCTTTACTACCCATAACTGTTTCTGGGTTAGAGTCTATTTTATCATATACTAGTACAGTTACCCCAGCTTTCTTTTGGTTATAACTTGTATGAAATCTTTTTATCTATCCTTTCACTTTCAACCTCCTTATCTATTTGGATTTAAGTGTGTCTCTTATAAACAGCATATAGTCAATCATGTTTTTATTTAGCAATTCTTCCAATCTCTGTTTTTTGACTTGGATAGCTTAATTCATTTTCATTTAAAGTAACTGCCGAAAATGCATGACTTTCTTCTGCCATTTTGGCACTTAGCCTCATAATTTTATATCTTTTTCCCTTAATGCTTCCATTAATGCCAACTTTTTAATTTCTTTTTTTTTTTTTTGGCATCTGTTGTACCATAGTGAGTCCCTTCTCATTTCTTTCTATATTTATTTTCATATATTTTCTTTGTGGTTACCATTGAGTCGAAATTTAGCATCCTAAATATATATCAGGTATATTTGACTTGATACCAATGTGACTTAATTGTGTACACGAACAATGTTGTGATGCCCCTCCATCATCCCCACATTTTTGTACTTGTTACAGATTATATCTTTGTACATTTTATGACCCAAACCATAGATTTCATTGCCTTTTATGCATTTGCATTTCAGCACCTGTAAGAAGTAAGAAGGGGAGTTAAATATCAGAAAATACAATGCAATAGTAATCACATTTATAATTACTCACATTGTTAACTTTACTGGAGTTCTTTATTATTTTATGCCACTTTGAACCACTGTTTAATGTCTGACCTTTCAGTCTTACCATTGTTCATAGTGGAGGTATAGTCTTGAAGAACTTCTTCAACTTTTGTACATCTGAGAATTTCATAACCTCTCCCTCATTTTAAAAATAACCAGATATGAAGTTCATGGTTGGCAATCTTTTTCTCTCAACATTTTAAGTACTTTAATCCATCACCTTCTTGACTCTATGGCTTGTGATGAGAAATGGGCACTTAATCTAATTGGTACACACTTGTACATATGGTGCTTATCTCTTTGTCTTTTGAGCTTGACAGTTTGACCATTATGTGTCAGACATATCTACCTTCAAGTTTAAAATTTCTGGGCTTCTTGGATGTGAATACTAAATTTTTGTTTGTTTATTTTTTCTAAGGAAGATTTCTGTCATGTCATTGGATATTTCTGCTACCCTTTCTTCTATTCTTCTACTACTGGTACTATCATAATACAGATATTGCTATGACTGACCTGATGGTGTCCCACAGGCCTCTTAGGCTACTTTGCTTTTTATAATTCTTTCATTTTTTATTTCTGCTTCTCTGTCTGACTCATTTTAATTGTTTTGTCTTTGAGATTATAGATGCTTCTGATACTCCAAATTGCTGTTGAAATCTTTCTGGGAATTATTAATTTCAATTATTATGGTCTTCAACACCAATAGTGCTGTTTGATTTCTTTGTAAAATTTCTACTTCTTTATTTAGAGTCTTATATTGTTTATTAATTGTTTCCTAATTTTTTTCAGTTCTTTCTCTTTATCTGTATTTTCCTTCATTTCTTGAGCATATTGAAGATCACTATTTTAAAATCTTTTTCTGATATGTCTACTGCCTGGTCTTCACTACTAATGCTTTCTGGATTTTTATTTTTTTTTTTTCTTTTTGATAGGCCATCATATCCTGCCTCTTCCTTTGTCTTGTAATAATTTTTTTTCAGACTGTGCATTTTAATATTTTTAAATGTTAACTCTGGGATTTATTTCCTGAGATGTCTGTTCCTCAGTTTGTATCCACCTAGAGAAAGCACAGAGATTTTCTTGAGTGTCGGGAGCCAACAAAACCAAACAAACAAAAACAAAAATCACCTTCCACAATCTCTGCATATTATCTTTGAATTGGCTGGTATTCTTCAAAGTTGAGCCCCCCCCCCCCCCGTTAACAAGGCCAGCACAAAGTGAATGCAAAGTGTGGAGGCCTCCCTATTTTTTCATGATCTTGTATGTTATCTTGGGCTTGTGTTTGTTGATGGTAAAAAGTTATCTTGATCACAGGAATTTGAATGCTTCCTCTATTCCCCAGGAAACAGACCTTCTCTCCCCTCTGGATGTTACATGGCAGGACATAAAGCAGATAACACTTTGGTTCAAGCTGTCTGACACTTTATTCTGCTTTCACTAACTGAATCTGCTTTTTCTTAGAGGGCAAATTTTGGGAGAGGGGCACTAAAGAAGAGTTTCCCAAGTCAGTCCTTTCTAGCCACTGCTCAGAAAATCCATCTTACTGATATTTACTACAATCTACCAGCCTCTTCCTCCCACTCTTCCCTGACTGTTACATAGTATTCTTCTACTGGTTGATTCAGATTGTTCCTTCCTCTTTAATAATAATTCTCGTAGAGGGAATGGTTTCTACAGCTTCCTACTCTACCATCTTCTCAAAATCTTCTCTCCAAGCACCTCCTCTTGATCTTAAACTACATCCCTGTGGATGTGAACCCATTGCAAATAGGCTCTTTGCAGATGTAATCTTTAGTTAGTGTATGGCCAACTGAAGCAGGGTAAGCAATAATCTGGATTAATGCAAGCCCCATAAAGAGAACTTGAAAGTCACATAAGATAGAAAGGAGGCTAAAATACAAGCCAGTGAAACCTAAGAATTGTTGGCAACAGCATGAGAATACTAGACTCCAGGAGAAAGCGAGACTGGATGATATCTTTGTTTTGGACTTCTAGCCAAATCTGAGCCAATAAATTCCTATAGTTTAAGCTAATCCATTGTGTGGTATTTATCATAGCAGCCTGGCAAGCTAAGACACCTTCCCACATTCTTCTTGATACTTACTGTTTATCGAGAATGATTTGTGAACAATTTTTCAAGTTGGCATAAATTCTCAAATATTGGAAACTGAAAGTACACATGATTTTCATTACATTTTAAGCTAAGAATCTTTATTTTCTATTGCAGTTTTCCAATAATTCTTCTAGGTTTTAGTACAGAGTAAGTATACAAAAATAAAATTTCCCCTGTACTGTTCCAACATTTTGGGAATCATGTTAGAGAGAGATTGATGTGCTAATACTTGTACTATCAAAACCTCAGAGGTTTTTTTTTTCTTTTTCTTTTTTGAACATGATATTATAATAAACCTACAACTTCTCTAATAAATTTTAAAAAAACTCATTAAGTCACATTAGTTTTTAGAATCCAAAGCTGAAGTGAAATCCCTATAGGAAATTTTAAAAGACAATAATAATACTTTTATTAATAGGAATATTAGTATTAGTAATAAGAGCAAATATTTATGGAATAATTATTATATGCAACACAAAGTATTGGTACTTAACATGCTTTATCTTATTCAATATTCTTAACAATACCTTGCATTAGATACTATGCCACCTCCATTCCCCTGATAGGAAAACTGATGTTATGAAACTTCCCAGATGTCACTTGTCTTTGAAAAGAATCTTTTTTCCTCTTTACTTTGGCCTCCTTGTGAATTGCTGACCTCAAGTTCACAAGTAATGATGTCTTATTTAAGACCTGAAGGAAAAATGTCAGATAAATAAAAATATAGACGGAGAAGAATAGTGGAGTACATGTGTGAGGAAAATATATTCCAAGAAGAGGAAAAAGTATATGCTAAGTACCATATTTTAGAGCAAGGATATCTATTGCATACAGGGAACCTCAAATAGCTCAGTACCAAATGAACACTGAGGAAGGGTGAGGGTAATGGAGGTTGATGAGGCTAGAATATGAAGCAGAAAAAAAATTCTAATAGAAATGGTCCTTTTGTTGTAACAAAAGGGAAAGATGGAGTCATTAAAAGAATTTTGTAAGAGAATGAAATGATAAGATTTGGGTGCTTAAGGTAGCACATTTAGCAAAATGCAAAAATGACTTCTAGTGAAACAAACCTAAAAACATCACCCAGTCAAATGAGACAGTCAAAAAGAAAGATGATGGTAGTGTAGATTGGGAAAAAGAAAAAAGAGAAGAAAGAAAAAGGAAAAAAAAAAACTGCTGTCACAATATGGTAAGAGGGGTGGAATTGACTATTCTTAATGAACATATCATGGAGCAAGAAATAGATCAAGATAGATTTACTGGTGTCTGTGATGAATAAACAGGTCATAATATGATACACAAATAATACCATGTTAGGAAACATGGAGAAAGGAGCAGAGGTATTGAAGGAAAATGAAGAATCAGCATGACTCATTTTTAGGTGTCTTTCATGCATTCAAGTGGAAGTTGTGGCTTTAGACAACAGGAGAGAGCCCTGGGCTAAAGATATACATTCAGAAAATGTTGGGATCTTGGTAACAACTGAGGGTGCAGGAGTGCAGAAGATGCACATGGAGAGAGTGAGGTGTGACAATGTGATAGTCCAGTCTGGGAAGTTTCCCCTGGGCAGAATGAAGGTAAAGGAGGAGAAAATCCAAGAGCTCATTTATTATGGAAGTCATAAGATGTGTTCCCTTTAAACACAAGATTCAGTGGAATTACAAGAGTTAGAATTTTAAGCAGGATAAGGAAATGAAGTCAACAATTGTGATATTTCTATAAAGTATTTTGGCTTCAAATTACTCGGTTGAACTCATGCTGAAGATAAAATTGACTTAATGTTTGAAGAGAGATTATAAAGATCACAGATACTTGAACATTAAATGGTAATGAAAACTAGAACAGGGGGAAGTGGAAGATATAAAATGAGACAAGTGTAAGATGTAGTACAAGGTCCTGAGAAGATAAGATAGGTGGAATTGTGAGCAAAAACGGTCAGATTGATCTTATCACTTCATTTATTCTGTCATCCAGTATTTGAGTGCCATTACTTGCTAGGTTCTGCTCTAGGAATTTCAGTTATAAAAGTTAAATAGTTTACATTCTAGAAATAGAAGCAGATAATAAACAAGTAAAATATGTAATTGTAAAATAAACAAGGGAAATATATAATACATTATAAGGGGTTAAATATTATGGGAAAATAGAGCATATAAGAGAGATCAGGTAGACATGGAGTGAGTTTGCAATTTAAAATTGCCTATTCATCCAGGTTTCAATGAAAAGACATACAGAATTTTAGAGATTTAGCCTGTCAAACATTTGGGAGAAGAATATTTCAAACATAAGGAATGACCATGGCAAAGGCTTTTAGTGAGAAACCAGTGTGCTATCATGCTGGTCTAAGACACCATCATCTCTCACCTGGATTACCATTGTGTTAATGATAGATGGAGAGTTTGATATGAAGTTGTATTCTGGATAAACTTAGAAAGAAGTTTTGAGAAAAAGAGGAAAAAGTAAAATACTTTTCTAGGAGAAACTACCTATAAAGAAATGTAGGACAGTGAACGGCCTAAGTAATTTTAGTATGGTTGGAATTTAGCATTAAAGCTTCATATGTGATTCATGGAAAAAATTTAAAGTGAGATATAATTTTATCATTTCTATGATTTGCTTTACTCTCAAGGGCAAGGAACAAGTTCAGAGCAAACTTAGAGTTGGGTTTAACCAGGCTTGTGGTTTTACAGAGTAACTACTTTGGAGTCAGAGTACTTACTATGTATAATATGTATAATATACATATTATATTATGTATAACATAATATGCGATAGGTACCCATCTCTTTCTTTTTCAAAGGTATGGTTGGACAAAATACAAGATTCATGGCCCAGCTTACAGGGATGGGGTTTGCACTTGAAATCATCTATCCAAAGGGTCTATGGGACTTCCTAGTTTGTATTATGTGTAGAGTCAAGGAAGATGGTGTCCCTTTTTTCTTATATTACCTCACAAGCAAGCTTTTTAATTTAATCTTCATTAGTATGAATAGGGAAACAAAAAAGGTAAAAATAAACACACAGGTAGAGTTTCAAATATTCTTGCAATATATTTTGCCATTTATTTTTTCATTTATGCAACAAAAATTTATTGAGCACCCACTATGTTCATTCAGTAAAACTAGGCATCAAGAAGACGGACATACTCTCACAGCCAAACTCAGGATGTAGATGCAGTGCATTCCCCCCAGCGTGGGACATGACACCCGGGGATGAGCCTCCCTGGCACCAAGGGATCACTACCACATATCAGCTGAAGATGCAACTAGAAAAGGACCTTGAATTAAAGGTTCAACACGGATCAGCAGAATATCCCTGTCTACATATAATAACATGACTTCAAAATGCTGTTTGACCTAATGTAAGGGGGAAATGGAAAGGAGAAATGAGAATATAAGGCTATGAGTCTCTAAAAAAGAGTCTGGAGGTTGTCAGAAGGAATGCCCTTATGCACAACTGAGCAGAGTCTGAGAGACAGATAAAGTAGATACAACCCCAGGTATTGGTTCTTTTGAGGGATAAAGAGACCCACGGGTCCTATGCTCATGGCAGATGGGGTTCACTGCCATGGCAGATGGCCCTTCTTTGGAGCTGGTGTTTCTGAGTGATGGAATTGGACTCAGAGGGGATCGCTCTTCAGAAGATTTGCATGCTACTTTAATGGAATTGTAGTTGGTGCTGGGGTTTTAGATATATTTAGGGGTTCTGAATCTCTGGACTGATAATATGACACCCAGGCCCAGAACCTCAACAGACTTCAGCTCCTACACTTTGATTTATTGGACTTACCCCACTCAGCTAACATCAAGTTGAAGAAGGTCAACCACCACACCATGGAGCCTAGAGTGTCTACAATTGAAAGCAGGAGGAGTGCATCCAGTATCCATGTGGAATCTAAGCCCCCACTTGACATAGATGTGCAATGGACACAACCAATCCAATGTCCACAGAGACAATGTGGAATGTGTGTGGGAAGGGTAGCCATGGTGACAGCTGGGTTTGGGGAATGGGAGGAAGAGATGAGATATGGAGGCGTTTTCGGGACGAGGAGATGTCCTGGGTGGTGCTTCACGGACAATTACAGGACATTGTAGATCCCCCCAGGGCCCACTGGATGGAACATGGGAGAGTGTGGGCTATGATGTGGACCATTGACTAGGGGTGCAGTGATGCTCAGAGATGTACTTACCAGGTGCAATGGATGTGTCACAATGATGGGAGAGAGTGTTGCTGTGGGGGGAGTGGGGGGTGGGGGCGGGGGGGTTGAATGGGACCTCATATTTTTTTAATGTAACTTTAAAAAAATAAATAAATAATTAAAAAATTAATAAAAAAAGAAGACGGACATTGCCATTTTGTGTAAAAATGGTTGAAAATGAGCAAAATCATATGAATAATTAAATAAATGCACTATTGTCTTCCATCAAGAATGTCAGAATCTGGTGTAAAATAGAGAAAAGAGAAATATAAAATTAAATGTGATAAAGGCTTTATTAATTAAAGGCTTTAGGATGGTTCCATTCTCATGTGAAACACATGGTAAAATGCAAAATGCTTTGATTTAATTGGACTAAGGTCACTGCTTAAAAGCATGAGCACATTAAATGTTCCTCTAATACATACACCTGTTTTATAATTAATGAGCCAATAGAAAATTGTATATTGAGGATCTTTATAAAAACTGTAGTAAACTGCTACTTATTTGAAGTTTGACACCATTTGACCTGACCACACATTACTGGAAAGAAATCTAAGCAATATTCACAAATCTATATAATTTTGATTTAAAGTAATATGAGATAAAGTTTGCACATTATATGTTTTACAAAGAAGAGCTCTATATTTGGTCCTTGAACATTTAAGAATCAAACAGATATAAGCAATAAATAGATGCATCTTTTACCAATAATGTATACAAATACTGCTTTCCTTTTACCCTCGCTCTGTCTCATCTCTTTTTTTATCTACTTTTCTTTTTATAGCAGATGAACTAATGTTTTAGTTTGTAAAAGACTGTGAAGGCAATGTACCAGAATTGAGTTGGCTTTTACAATGGAAATTTATTAACTCTTAAGTGTACAGTTCTGAGGCTGAGAAAAATGTCCAGATCAAGGCATCAAGAGAAGTTCTCTCGCTGAAGACTAGCTGGTGGTGATTCTGGAGTCCTGTCACACGACAGGGCACAATGGCAGCATCTGAGCTCTCTCCCCTCTCCTCTGGGTCTTGTTGCTTTTAGCGTCTGGTTTCTTCCAGCCTTCTCTCTGCTCCTGTAACTTTCTGTCTGTTTCGGTGGCTTTCTCTCTCACCAGTTCCCCTAATTACAACTTCTGGCTTCCTGTACCTTCTCTCTCAGCGTCTGGAGGTGGATGCAGAGGAGTTATCTCTGTCTTTTCATATTCATCCCTTTTACAAAAGACTCCAGTAAGAGAATTATGACCCACCCTGGACTATACCTTACTGAAATAATCTAATCAAAAGATCCTTAATTGAATGTGATCAAAAAGTCCCACCTACAACATTCACACACTCAGGATTAATCTAAGAACATAGTTTTCTGGAGTCCATAAAAGTCTCAAACTACAACAACTAGGATGAAATTACTTCTGCAGAAAGGAAGAAATGTTATGGATGGCTTTAAACCAAGAACAAGACAATTTCTCTTCCATGTTAAATATACAAGTCTTATCCCAAAATATGAAACAGAGTAAAAGGAAAAGCCAAATAAATATGAGCCAGGAGTTAGGAAGTTAAAAAGCATGAAATTCAGAAAACGATATTCCAATTTGTTTTTTAGTGTTCACAAATGCATTTCTTACTATTACATTTTCTACCTTGTTTATTTTTTAATATACATTCTAGAAACTGTCTCCACACCCCAGAAGAGTGTTTCCTGAATTGTTTGTATCCTTTCTCTTTTGTGATAAAAGAGCAATTTTACAGATGAGTAAAAACTTTTCAACTAATGAAATTTGGATTTTGAGTGTGTTCCATTTTTAATTAAGTAGTTCATTCCACCAGAGGGGAAACTCCATAAATAGTATAAATTTGGAGGAATAACTGATGTAGACAAACTCAAAAGAAAATTGTATATAAATGAGAGCTTTATTAAAAAGTTCATTATTTTCCTATAAACAAAACAATTTCCAGTTGTAGAACATGGTTGGCTAAGGATGGTTTTTTGTCTCCTTCAAAACATTAGTCTAAAATGGATTTCCAATGACAAATTTAGCAATATTTGCAGTGAAAAACAATAAATATTGTAATTTATAAATATTTATATCTAATCTCCAACCCAAATTATTCATAAAGTAACTTTCTTTGGATATTGATATTCAGATGTTATCATCAAGCATGTGTTAATATTCAGTTAGATAAATCAAAATTATAAAAATAAGTTCCATCTTACTGAGATTTAAATACTGAATATTTACTGCACTTGGTTTCACAGTGTCCTGATATTTGATAGCATCATAACACCCAATTCAATGAACATGCATTAAGATTCATATGGTTCAAATTAACAAAATCAATTCACAGCTTCTTCTGTTTATTTTTTCAAGTTACTTACTTGCTAGAGAATGAATTATTACCAGTAGCAAGTACTATAAGTTCAAAGCTCCTCCAATTTTTTGTAACACACAGATGAAATGAATTCATTTGTGCCATAAGCCTATGAGTTTCTTGTCTGCATAAAAACATGCATGGAAAATACCACTATTATTGCAGAATATGGTTTTGTAGAGGGAAAAAGAAATAAGCCCCATTTTAATTTGCTAAAGTCTGCTAGGAGCAATGTACCAGAAATAGGTTGGCTTTTATAATGGGAATTTATTAGGTTAAAAGTTTATGGTCCTGAGGCTTTGAAAGTGTCCTAATCAGGCATTTTCAAAGATGCTGTCTCACCAAACTGCAGCTGTGGGTGATCAGTATATGGCTCATCTCTCTCCTCCAGGCCTCATCTCTTTCAGCTTTGGCAAAGAGGCTTCCTTACAGCCTCTATTTTCTGTTTATTCCAGCTTCTGGGTGTTCTCTGTTTTTGCACTCTTGTTCTCTGCCTGGCTTTTATTTCTCTGTTTATAAAGGACTCCTGTAAGAGGATTAAGACCCATCCCAGGCTATCCCCACCTGGAGCAATCTAATCAAATGACCCTTAATTGATCTAATCATAGGTTCATAATAGATTCAAATTAAGAACATAATTTTCTGAGATGCATGTAAAAGAATCAAACTGACACAAGCCCTGATAATTAAAGACCAGAGTAAAGGGAGAGAAAGGTGTTACAGAGAAACAAAATATGAATTAATAAACCATGGGCATTCAGGAAAGGGAAAATTAGGGAAGATTTTATAAAGGAGGTAGTTTATTCTTTTTAAGTAGGATTTGAAACAATACAATATATTATAAGAGGAATTGTCCCTAGCAAGAGGAAGATAGTCAGTAAAACAAAGACCCAAGAAAGAGTCATACAAATGTAGAAATGATAAATCCTTTATGTTTGTTGGAAAGACAAGGGAAACAGTATGAAAAAAAAATTGGAATTAGACTTTCAAGAATATTTAAAGCTAACCTAAACTTGGGGGAATAGATGCCTTTCAAATAAGTGTAGAGAAAATTATGTTTTTAGAAGAAAATTATTTTTATATGTTGGTGTTTTAATTTTTTTGATACTGAAACAAATATCATGTATCAGGTTGGCTTAGACAATGGGAATTTATTGGTTAATGATTATAGAAATGAATACAAAAGATATTCTGTACGTCCCTTATCTTAATATTTATCAAATCTTATTTTAATGATCTGTTTAATGGTGTTATCCATTCAGACCATCACATTAGGTATAATCTCTACCAAAGTTACTCAATGCCATGTCCCAAATGCCAGACAGAGCCAATAACACAGTTGGCATTGAATAAATATTTTTAGATTGAATGAATAATACAGGGATTTAGCATAAAGAGGGAAATATGACCAGAGGAAAATCTTGCTGGGATCCAGAGGATAAGTAGAGGAATTTGCTTTGGAGTGAAGGAATACCTAGTTCCCCAAATTGACAAGAACCAGTGGATATTGAGATATTTGTAGGCCTGAAAGTGAGGTTAGAGAAAGTGAGGTTAGAGAGGGCTAGTACATTAAAAATAATTATGAGAAATTATGAGGAGAAAGAAAAGTTTTCTCAATGTATTCATTCCTTAGCAGGTCTAATCTGAGATACTGGTGTAAGGATTTTTGTTTGTATGTTTCTTTTTTTTAAAGCATGGAAGTAAGTATAACAGCATCCATTGCTTTATTCAATGTACTAATAAATGAGCTACAAATACTTTCCAATCGTAACAACTTACTATGTGCTAATATTTTTAAGAAACTTTCTTTTTATCTATTTACTTGTGCCTTTTTTTCAAATATGAAAGAATTTATTTTGCCCAATATCACACTGATAATTTGAGCACTGCAGAAAGTCACGAAATTTGGCTTTCTTATCAAACTAAAAACTTGCCTTTCATGCTATTTTTTTCAGTATCTGATTATTCAAAAGTCCTACAACTCATTCTCCCCCAGATGAAATGATACTTATAATGCCAAATGATTATATTTATAATTCTATGAGATTGTGGAAAAGAGATAATCTGAGGTGAGATGGAGGAGTCTAACTAAGATTTGGTATTTCCGCCAAAACTTTTAGAATACATTGTTTTGATCCATGACATATGATTTGTTTTACTGAGAGAAATATTTTCAAACTAAGATTTTAATCTAGTGCTATACTGCCCCCACAGCTTTCTTTCTATCATTCGACTTGGTGCCTGATTTGGTTTGCTATCAGTAGGGAAAATAAGGCAGGGATAGGATGCCTTTTTGGGACCGTCAGAAACAGAGACAGAGATGAGAATGTCAGAAAGTTTTGTTCTCATTTTAAAAATAATATGTTTCTAGGTCTTTTCACTTACAACAGGGGTTCTTAACCTTTTCTTTTTCCATGGACCCCTTTGCCAGTCAGGTGAAAACCACGGACCCCTTATAAATCCACATTGTAGTGCGCATTATTTAATAAATATATCACACCTGCACCAACATGTCCCCACAAGAATAATGTTTTTTTTTTGAATTTCAATTCAAGTTCACAGACCCCTTGTTAAGAACCTCTGCCTCAGAAGTTACATATGATATATAATACAATCATAAGGAACAATGCTGCATGAGATATTCTCACATTTTGTTTAGTAAGAACTGGTAGGGAAGCACACTTCAAAGTGGTTGAAAAATATATTTTAATCGGAAACAGAGACAAAGTTGGTAAGAAATGGCTATGGAGACTAGTAAATCACAAATATTGTTTTGACCTTCCTCATGTCTTATGTGCTGATAATAAATGTAAATGCAGTTACATCAGTATATGAATAAATGTGCTGCTTTTAAAATTTTAATCCTCTTCTATGCTTTGAATTGGGTCTTCGAAAATTTCCTCTTTAATCTTCTGTTGCTCTTGCAAACATTTATTTTTGATCATTGAAATGTGCACTAGTTTCCACTGTTACACAAACTACTAGCGTAGGAAACTTTCAAAATTCTTTTATATGGTAGTTGTGTTTATCTTGAAAATGAAGTTTCTTTTCTTACACTGTTATAAAAGATAAGGAATGAAAGCATTCTGTATCAGTTTTCACTAGACATGTTTAAAGTGATAATGTGATATAAAGGAAAGAAAACTGGATATGTAATAAATAATTAAATAAGTAGAAAATAATAAAATAAGATCTTGATTAATGTTATTGGTACAGGTATGTCATTCAGATGATTACATGGAGTTGTCACAGCTCAAATAAAAATATGCCCAGAGTAACCATTTTCTGTAAGTGATATTTCAGTGTCAACTAGAGCTGCATGTCTGATACTGTGACATCACTTCAGGCAATCCTTCATGGAGGACTGTAATAACATGGCAGCTTTGTGCACTCTTGAATCCCCTTAGGAAAATCAGGTGTCAGAATGATATGCATATAACCAAGAAGTCATATTATCCTCATGTCCAAAGTTATCCACACCAGAAAATATCGTGCTAAAAATTCAGTGCAAAAACGGTAAAGTGAATAAAGGGCATCTTAGGAGAATGTAATTTGACAGCCACTTTTTTTTAGCGACTGGCCCCAAGTCATTTCATGTTTAACTATAGTACAATGTGAAAGTCGAATAACATGGATAGAACTATCTAATTCTACATGTTAGCTATTAAATGATCTATAGAAAAAAGAAAATGTTAATCCTTTCTGTCAATATGCTCTAGGGAGAAACGTCATCTGTGTCCCACTGGTTGTAAATCTTTGTACAGTGCACCTGAAGGGATTCACTTATTTAAATAAAAACTACAGCAAAAAATAACAAATGAAAAAGTCTTTGCTCAATAGTGGAATAGAGATAATAGCAAGTATTGACCAAATCCCTGGGAAAGGAAGTGAATAAATACAGAACAAAACCTAGATCTTTTTTTTTTCTTTAAAAAGGCATTTAAATTTGCTTAGCCAAGCCACTTGAGACTTAATTCTTTCTGTCATTTCATTTTTCTCATTTACTTTGCCTGCCCTTGGGCTTTTTCCCTCATGTGTTCTACAAAAAATAAAAAGAAATAGAAGTTTCACTTTCCCATATGTAAAAAAACTCTGGATGAATATATCTTTTCCAATCTTTTATGCCCTCCACAGTCTGCTCCTGATGCAGACATTTCATTTGCTCTGTCTGCATTCTTTGTTATTTTTTTGCTCCAGTATTCCCACCTCCGATCTTTATTGATAGTCACCTTTACCTTTGTGCTGAAGTGAAAAATAAAATAAAATACAAACCACATTGATGCTCATATCATGTGCGTTATAGCTATAATATCTCTTCTCCACAATCATTACCCATGGCCACAGAGAGCTTTTAAGCTCACAGGTTGTACTCATACTATCTACATTTGTCATTCAGAAGATTGATTTGTAATAATATTACCAATTACGATGCTGCCAATAATTTCCCACATGTGTTTGAGAATATGAAACTGAACTTCCTCTTTCTTTGACCTTTAGTTTGCTTCTTCTTTGTGTTACAAGTTTGTCTTAGAACGTGTTTCTTTTTACAGACCATCTCCATGATTATCGGCATATTTACTTTGCCAGTGTTGATGTTCTCAGTTCCTTCTGGAAGTGTTTTAAAACAGGCATTTCTATGAGTATTTAAATAATATCTCATTTTGCCTAAAGATATTTTAGAATGTCACTCAATGAGAGAAACTCTTTAATACAGTGGTGAAAAGCTCAGAAGCAGGCAAAAATTTCCCAAAACTTTCCTTGGATGGAGGACCCTGAAGTAGTTGAAATTACTCAAGGAGCACTTGCTTCTGCATGCTAGGAAGGGTTTGGGATGTTTCTAAAAGCTAAGAAATCACTAAAATCCTTTCTGAAAATTTTATAAATTTTCTCAGAGAAATTATACTCAAAACTCATAGTTATTTTTATCATTTAGTTTCTTTTACACTTTTTTAATGATAAAAGTTGGGATAATGTATACATCTTTATTAATTAATTTCAAGAACAGAAATTTTTAAAACTGTTGTTATATATATAATAGCTAATTAGCTAATTGTCCATGTACATTATCCAGTGGCAATTTCTGTCAAGATAACAGGAAATTAATCTGCACTTCATTGATTCCCATTAGATCTGCAAAAGAAGCTACAGCAGAATAGCAAAGAACAAAACAAAACAAATAAAACACACACCTTTAATTTGTTTGCTTCAACCAAGATGCCTTTACTTATTGTAAATGCTGTGTGTTATATAACACATAAATACATTGTTAATATTACTGTATATATATATGTATGTATATATGTGTTATTATGTATAAATGACTGAATAATGCCCCCTACAAAAATGTCTATTTCCTAATTTCCAAAAACTGTGAATAAATTACCCTACACAGCATGGGGGACTTTGCAGATTTAATTAAGCTGAGAATATTGCTATGCCATGTGAACCTAATGCAAACAGAAATATCCATAAATTTAAGAGGAAAACGGGAGGGTCAGAATCAGAGAAGGTGTGATGAGTGAAGCATTGAAAGAGAGTTGTGAAGATGCTGTGTTGTTTGCTCTGAAGATGGAGGATGTGACACAAGCCAAAAATTTAGTCAGGCTCTGGAAGCTAGAACCCGAGGGGTTCCAGGAGGAAGGCAGTAATATACACCGATTTTAGACTTTTGACCTATAAAACTATAACACAATACATTTATATTTTTTAAGATACTAAATTTGTAGTAACTTTTTTACAGGAGCTTTAGAAAACTATCATCTATCTATGTATCTTTGCATCTATCTATCTATCTATCTATCTATCTATCTATCTATCTATCTATCATCTATCTATCTATCTAACTGCCTATCTATCTATTATCCGTGTGTACATACGCAGACTAACAGAAAAAAGAAAGAAACTAAGCATTGCGAGGATTTTCGGTCTGGCTCTCTATTATATGGGCCTTAAGTCATCTGGTTGATCCAGGCAAATCAAACCTCAAAACTTTAGTTAAAGGGGACCAAGACTGTGAGCAACAACATTCATCAAGTCAAATTTAATGCAATTACTATCTGAAGGAGGATGTAATTAAAACAATAATTAAATATTCCTAAAATTACTTTTTCATGTGCAAAGTACAACAAAGACAGTGATACCCAAAAACACAAGAAAACTTTACCCATGAAAAAGAACCAAGTGAAAACAGAAATAAACCTTTCTTAACTTTAAAATCATTTTGACATTGACTGTACTAAATTTAAAATGATTGATTAGTAAAAAATAAAACTTCGGTTCAACTTTCCTCATGAGTTTTTCTTCCCTCCTAATCATAATTTTCCATTCTCTAGATCTCCCATTAGCATCAAATTTCAATCTATTTGATTCAATAAATATTTTGTATTTCAAAAGGAAGTTATTTTTAAGCACAGTCATGAATAAAAATGATTTTTGGTTGCCATTAAATATGAATGACACGTTTAGATAAGTTAGAATTTTTGTACCCAAATTTTTCACCTTCCAGACTTTGTAAACACTTTTATTTAGAGTTGAAAAGGGAAATTTTGGTGTTTTTATTGCCCTTTTTTAAGCATTCTACTTTTTTTAACATTTTTTTTAAATTTTTTAAAAGATACTTAGATTACATACATTTTACATAAAAATTAAAGGGGATTCTCATATGTCTCACTCCCTACCCCTCACAGATTTTCCCACTTTAACAACATCCTTCATTAGTGTGGAACATTTGTCACAATTGATGAACACATTTTGGGGCATTGCCACTAAAGGTGGATTATAGTTTACATTGTAGTTTACACTCTCTCTCACAGACTTTTGTAAGTTTTGAGAAGATACATAATGACCTGTATCTGTCAGTACAATGTCACTCAGGACAAT